>NW_010105421.1:0-43737 GCF_000699245.1 Pterocles gutturalis | reverse complement strand
AGGCAGCACACTTCCCTACGGCTCGGTTCTGGTCTGCAAATGGGTCCCTCCTCTGAGAAGACAATGGAGTCACCTACCACAAGCACCCTTCTTTCTTTCCTGGCAGAGGCAGTCTGAATGCGCAGAGTCGACTGCCTCGCCCTTGGAAACCTCTTAGGGGAACCTTCCCGTGCCTCCCCACTTCCCTCCCCTTCAATGTCTAATGCTTGAAACCTATTGCTCAGGGGGACCCGGGGACACGGGGCAGGCAGAGGGGGGGTTTGCCCACGACGCCGAGCGGGGACCCTCTCCCAACCCTCCCCATCCCTCAGTTCCCCCTCCTCTGCCTGACAGGGCAGGGGGTCCGCCCCCAATTGTGAGGTATCTCCCTGGTGCCTTTCCCTCTGGCACGCCAGGGAGTTACTCCACCAGTCGATCTCCTGCTCACAGTCCCTGATGGCCCTCAGTCTCTCCACCTCATCTTTCAGCTCGGCCACCATGGTGAGCAGATCTTTCACCGTCTGGCACCTCACACAAGTGGAATGTCCGCCGCCCTCCCCCGGCAGCAATGTCTCTCTTGTACTGAATAGTCTAGCTCTGGACATCACATTCCAGATTAAGTCACAAAAGTGTCAAGTATAAGAGAACAATTACTGTCTTACCTTGGGTAGCCTAGGATACATATTTGTAGGATCTAGTTCATGCCTTCACTTAAATGCCTTGTAACTGAATATGATTTCTTCTTTTGGTCTGATATTCAAAGGAAAAGAGGACTGAAAACTTGCATAAGCAATATTTGTATGAATACACATACATTCATTTCAGTATTTCTGTTGAAGAAATTGAGACAAACTTACGGACATGTCAGCTGTAGAGTTGGATTTTTATATGACCTTTTGTCTAGGCTTTTGGTTGGTTGGTTGGTTGGTTGGTTAGTACAAACACTTCCTCCTCTCCTGACTTTCCCCTTTACCATTGTGTCTGTGATAACATAGTTTAATCACAGTGGAAACAATGCAAGTGTGTTTTCATCTGTGAACTGAAGTCTGTCAAAGGAAGACAACTTGTTAAGTACTGAAACACTTATATGTGTTCCCTGTACATTAACAGAAGATAACAGACGCTGTGGTAATGGATATGATATAAGACTCAAAACTGGAGTAAGATTCAGAATGTATGTATTATTTTCAAATATACAACAAAAATGCAAGCAATACAGGCCTTGAGAGTAACTTCCTGGGTATTTCTCTTTTGAAAATTCAAAACCATCAATAGTATTTATAATGTTTCTGATATGTCACAATGTTTTATTTCACAGAAATGATAAAAATATTTGAAACACTGATGTGGTCATAATAATTTGTTGTAATTTGGCATTGCCTGGTCTAGTTTATTTGTTATACTATCACATTTTTTCTTTGTAAAAATCCACACTCTTTAAAGTAATTTCTTCTAATTGTAGGAGGAAAGAAGCATTTAAGGCAGAAAGATATCTGGAACCTTCTCAGACTTCCTTACATCGAGAGCACTATGTCTCTCACTTTAAACTTTTATATGTGTTAGCTGTAGAAGTATGTGGAATTTCTCCAAGAAGCATGAAATCAAGTTCCAGTTTTGCAAGTGAACATTTTTCCCCTTGAGCAGAAAATACAGTGTAGAGGATGCATGGTCAGCACACCAATAAAATCTTACATTTTTTTACAAACAAGGAAGTTAAAACACAAAGAAAAGACCATATAAAAATATGACAGTTCAAGGCCAGATGAGAAATCTGCATTCTGTTACTAAAAACAAAACTTCTAGTTCATGAATCCCTTTAGCTGATATTTTTCAGAATTCGGAAGAATATGTCATCTTTGTTTGTCTGCAAATTGTTGAAGAAATGTTAGAGAGCTGTCTACTCTTGTCAGAAACCACAGTTGGAGCCTAGCCTGGGGTTTGGAGGGGAGTAACTGATGAACTCAGCATAAGCTTTATTGGCTAGTTTTAGATATCTCTAGACCAAAAACACTTGGGGCATGTTTTCCTCTAACTAACAGTCTAGCTAAAGTGAAGTACTTGCTATGTAAAATTTGATTTCTTCCCATGTTTCAACATAAAGGTGAAAAATGATCCACTAGGGCTAAATTTGTATCACACAGGTTACCTCCTGTAGCTTGTCTGTCATTTCAGTTGCAGATAAAAATTACATTTGTGTCTTTAGCTGGTTAAGTATGTCCATCCATATTTAATATTTTTTTAAATAAAATTATAATATTGATTTAGCCACTGAACAAACACAATAATAAAAGAGTCTCTGAGTCTTAGAACTTTGGTCTAAAAGAGAAAAACTAAAGGAATCTCACACTTACAGATAGGGAACTGAAGCACAGGACAATCACTTAGTGTGCAAATGTCTTTCATTGAGAATGTATACATAGTACAGTGACACACAGAGCTCAAATACTTTACCTAGCTCTGAGCAAGTTATCTCTATAATCAGAACTGGTGTAGATCTAGAATAAAAAGCATTATAGCAATATGATGCTTTTCTCAGATGAGAAATAAAGGGCAAAACTGAGCAGTAGCACAGATTATAGTTATCATGAAATACGAACTGGCAGCCCTGCCCATTGCCTTGTTTGCATAGAGATTGTCCACTGCCATGCAGAATTCATGCCAGGTGTGATGGGTTTGCCCTTGGCTGGGGGCCAAACCACACACCCACTCACGCAATTTCCCAACCCCCACCCGAGGACAGGGGAGAGAATTAAAGGGGTAAAGGGAAAAAAAAGGACTCATGGGTTGAGATAAGAACAGTTTAATAACTAAACTAAACCGATGACCAAGGCTCAGCCTGTTGCCAGCTAATGATCCCGGAGCAGGGAGAGTCCCGAAACCGCACTCACAGAACAGAGATAACAGTCCGAGCATTCCAGACCGAGAACTGACCGGGGTGGGGGGGGAAGGCCTTGGGAGAGCAACGACCTGGAGCAAGATGACCCGGAGCAAAAGAGATCTGGAACCAAAAAGGGCCAATCTTCCAGAGGGTCCTCACCTATATACTGGGCATGACTTGTATGTTATGGACAAGACTTTTCTATCACCTACTACATGCATACCTAAACTTTTATCTGTGTTCAAAAATATTGCTAATATTTTTCTTTTATAACTCACTTCCACTGACAGGCCTCAAATGCTGGAGAAGAGAAAGCTAGTAGTTTTTTCTCTTACTAGACTGAAAAAAATGGAAGCATGCAGAGTAAATATAGACTCTTCAAACAATGTTTTTTTATTGAAGTTGCAAATGCAACTGAGTAATCTTGTTCAAAGCCGTCTTTTGAGCATCACACTCTCTGTTGTTTTTATTGTTATCTTTATCACTGTCCTTTAAAAGCTTAACATGACCTGGTAATATGTGCTTGCAGCCCAGAAAGACAACTGTTTCCTGTGATCAGCAGGTCGAGGCAGGTGATTCTCCCCCCTCTACTCCGCTCTCATGAGACCACACCTGTGTCCAGCTCTGGGGCCCCCAACATAAGAAGGACACGGACCTGCTGGAGAAAGTCCAGAAGAGGGCCACAAAAATGATCAGAGGGCTGGAGCACCTCCCCTATGAGGACAGGCTGAGAGAGTTGGTGTGGTTTAGCCTAGAAGGCTCCAGGGACAGCTTAGAGCAGCCTTCCAAGTACTTCAAGGGGGCCTACTCTTTATCAGGGTTTGTAGCAACAGGATGAGGAGTAACGGTTTTAATCTGAAAGAGGGTAGATTTAGAGTAGATACTAGAAAGAAGTTTTTTACTGTGAGGGTGGTGAGGCACTGGAACATGTTGCCCAGGGAAGCTGTGGATGTCCCATCCCTGGAGGTGTTCAAGGCCAGGCTGGATGAGGCTTTGAGCAACCTGGTTTAGTGGGAGGGGGCCCTGCCTGTGGCAGGTGGGCTGGAACTAGATGATCTTTAAGATCCCTTCCAACCCTAAACCAACCTGTTTGGCAATTGAATGGAAAATATAATTACTTTGGAATTACTTTTTTGTCTTAAAGATTTTTATTATCTTTTTTCTTTGCATTGACTATTGTTTCAAGATAAGAAAGAATTAAACTAGGATCAGCTTTCACCCCAGCAACAACAACAATAAAAAAGCATGCAAGCATCTTAAGGACTTCGTCTGGAGAGACATTATGCTATAATACGCACAACAAAAAAGAATTAGATTTTCAGTATCTTGAATTTCCTATTGAAAAAAAAATAGAAACAATAAAATCAAGTAATTCTAGTTTTCTAGTTTTACTGATTTTACTAATTATTCAAAACTGCAGACTTTTCTGAAAAGTAGTATGTGAAAGTTTTGAAGATAGTATATACTATGATAACTTTACAGAAATAAGTAATTTTAAACATTCAATTCTGTCAATAAAAATAATATTCTACTGTTTGTAGAAGTTAGGAAAATGGATCTTGTAGTTTGACTTCTTGAATTATGACCAGGTCCATTACAAAAATAATAGATTATATTAGCAAAGTATGTGAGAATAATTTTTTAAAATGAAGATACAATTAAAGTTTCAGAATTTTTTAATTCTAAAGCTATCCAAGGAGATGGTAACCAATTTTTGTATCATAATGGAAAAAGTTTTCTTTAGCAGAAATAAGATTGTTTTGGGAAAATTATTGCAGCTATGAGGTGGGGGGATTGGATACTAAAATAAGAAATTCAGAGTACATACTATAAAGATGACAGTAATAGATTCCAATAACAGAACAGGTTAAAGAGGAAACTATAGATATTGTCAGCAAAATGAGTGCTATAAAGTTCCTTCCTCCAAATTAAATAAATCTTTAGATTTTTACAGTGAAACTACTAAAAATGCTGACTACATTTTAAATTCAGGCTGAAAACTCACAGGCACCCTACTAGAATTGAAGGAGGGGGAACTGGGCCGGAGTGACATGAGGCCAAATGCAACTGCTGGGCCTTTGGATGTGGCCAGAGTGTTTTCTTGGAAACCAAGGGAGTGGAACAAAGTTCATATTACTTAACTAGGCAGCTAGTTACACTAGTTAATTCTAGTATAAATGCTTAAGAATATTTTCTTTAAGAAGAAACATTTATGAGTGTTGAAGTTAAAGATAGTTGTACGTAATCCAAACTGGGAAACTGCAGAGAAACTTTAATCTTGATTCTGAGTGCTTATGTTAACTTTGAAAATTAAGTCTGCTTCATCTGACTATGAACTTTATTCCAGAATGACAGATGGACTATTTTGTGCTTCATGTGTGGAGTAAAGGTAAAAGCCAAGGTAAATGTAAAACAGATAACAGTGAAAAAGCTATTGCATACTGTCACAGAAAAACAGGGTAAGAAAATTGTTAAATGATCTCAGGAATTATGAAATTACTCTAAATTTGACAAAGGAAGAAGGAGGTGTACCAGGAATTCATTATCTACAGGAATCCTTTGTTCCTGAGAAAAGGGCACATGGGGTGAACACAGGGTTTTTATAGGGTCAAAAAAGATTATGTCAGGTATTGAAAGGCATGATCAATAACATGGGATTTACCAAGTCAGGTCAAAACAATTTCATAACATTATTCTAGAGGATCAGAGAAGAACCTTAAAGGAAAGAAAAAAAAAAACATTCACTATGCTTGCCTTTTTTTTTTTTATTTTTTTTTTTCTTCCAGTTACAATTGAACATCATAAAACAAGAAAAAGACATTGTGAAGTTTTAGCTAAATATTAAATTTGCTTTTAATATTTCAAATCACATTGTGATCCTTTTTGGCTTCTCATATTATTGCCTTCAGTCTTCCCAGAAATTCATAAGTGAAAACTAATTTTAGGTTTGTTCACATCCCAAGATAAGTATGGTGATTAACAATGCATTGATTGTTCTGTAATAACTGTTTGAGTGTACTCTTTTATCTCACTTAAGAGTGAAAGAAATATTTTTTTTTTTTTTTTAATGCCTGAATACAGTGCATCAACATACTGTAGTCTATGATTATCAAGCTGGCTAAACAATAGTCAGTTTAATAAGTGGTGTCATTCAGGCTGTCATATTTATATTTAAATGAAAAGCTAACAAAGTCTGTGAGCTGCATGAAAAATGCTTATTAAGAATTATGTACATTTTAGGACAGAAATTAAATGCAGGGAATATATGTCTTCTGTTTAATTTTAGTACCAGGATTTGTTACTATGGCTTTCACTTTAATCAACTGACAAAAAACCCCACAGATAAATGTTTTTTCCAGATTTGCCAAATATTAGATGATTTCAGAATTTTTCCATTCAACAAAGACAACAAACCAAATCCTTACAAAGTCATAGGGTTTGGAGTCTGGATTTTTTTTCATGTTTTTTGTTGTTTATCTGAAAGGATAAAGAAATTATCTTTGGTTAAATGTTTTAAGACCCAATATCCTGATGATGTGGTGATTTGTTGATGAAAACAAATAAAGTTGTTTTATTTAAATATGTAGGACATTTTCATGTAGAGACAAGTCCTCTTCTGAGTTCATATGTGTTACTCTTTTATTTTACAGAGATTAACGTTTTCTCTCTGGGAAAATAAATTGAGGAATAAGGCAGAGTTTTAATTTCAAATCTCTGTGATTCTGTAATTAGGTTAGGGAGGAGGAGGGGGCATTTGTTATGATGTTTGTCTCCAGGAGCAGCTGTTATACATACTGAAGCCCTGCTTTCCTGGGAAGTGGCCGGACATTGCTTACTGAGGAGAAGTAGAGAATAACATCGTTGTTTACCTTTTGTTTCTGAGCATGGCCTTGGCCTTTGCTTTAATTAAACTGCTTTTATCTTGACCCATGAGTTTTTCATCTTATTCTCCCCCTTTATTTTGCTGAAGTGGGGAGTGATAAAGCAGCCTGGTGGGCACCTGGCATCCAGCCAACGTTAACCCATCACAGAAGGAAAAAGGTCAAAAGGAAAAGAAAACCTCTGAAATTCAGAACAGTAATCTTGAGTAGCTGTTGTTTGGTATCAGCTAGCTATAAACCAATCTGTTGAAATATCAAGAATTATTTTGCTAATCTTTAGCAGTAAGTGATGATCACCTGAATGAGTCATCCTATAGGCATATATACATGTTCAAAATATGTTTTATGGATAAAATCTGCTCACATGTACCCCATAAAAATTTGGTAAAAAATATATATAACAGAAACAGGAATTATCTGCAGACTGTTTATAGCAAGGCTACATTACAATATCATTAGCACTTGTAGTGATAAAGCTCCTTATTAAGACATGTCTCAGTTGCCTTAGTGCATATTCCAAGTGATCTGAATATAAATCTGCAAACTATATTTCTTCTTCAGCACAGTACTCAACCTGAGCTGTCTTCTGATTCCCTGTAGCACTTACTGGAATTGTTCCAACAAAAAAGCAAAATAAAAAATGCTTATAGAAATGAAATTTTGCATTCCACATCCACTACATTTCATTAGATCTGTGGATCTCAGGCAATTTTAGGGGAACTATTCCACAGAATCAGAAAATATTTGGTGTTGGAAAGGGTCTTTAAAGGTCATCTAGTCCAAATCCCCCTGCAATGAGCAGGGACATCTTCAACTATGGGACATGCAGGACAAACAGGTGATGAGGCCCAGTCAGCATAGGTTTGTGAAAGGCAGGTCCTGCTTGATCTCCTTCTATGATCAGTTTAGTGGATGAGGAAAAGGTTGTGGGTGTTGTCTACCTAGACTTTAGTAAAGCCTTTGACACTGTTTCCCACAGCATTCTGCTGGAGAAACTGACTGCTCATGGCTTGGATGGGTGTACTCCTCGCTGGGTAAAAAAATGGCTGGATGGCCAGGCCCAAAGAGGGGTGGTGAATGGAGTTAAGTCCAGTCGGCGGACAGTCACAAGTGGTGTTCCCCAGGGCTCAGTATTGAGGCCAGTTCTGTTTAATATCTTTGTCAATGACTTGGATGAGGGGATTGATTGCACCCTCAATAAGTTTGCAGATGTGCTGCGTTTGGCTGGGATAGACCTAATTTTCTTCATAGTGGCTAGTGTGGGGCTATGTTGTGAGCAAAAACTGTCTTCCTTGTTTGAGAAAGGTGAATCACACCCAAGGTTAGCAGGCTTGATGCTACGTAGACAATCCCATTATCAAAAACCTCCGAATTTTGGCAATGACACCAGCCACAGAGCCATGTATTGATAGACTGGGTCTGTCTGTTTCTTCCAGTGTTGCTGCCTGCAACTGGAATGATGGAGGAAAAAATAACCTGTGCTCTGAATTCCTCTACTAACCGTCCCAAGGCCCTGAAGTCTCTTTTAATCACTCTTCATCATCACCCACATGGAACTGCAATAATGGGTAACAGTCCAAGGGCTGTATCAGGCTAGGAAGTTTTCTAGCAATGTCCTGCACCCAGGGCCCAGGGAGGCAGCAAACTTCCCTAAGAGGAGGGTCTGTCTTACATATTAAACCCTCTGTTCCCCTCAGACAGGAGTCACTTGCAACTATAACCTGTATTGTTTTTCTCATGGAGGTGGTTGTGATATGGAGGGTAGGCCTTTCTGACTTTGGCAACACCTCTGGTGTAGATGGACTGTCACCCACATCATCCATTGACTGGCCTTCCATATTGAGAGCCTCATATCTGTTGTACAGAGGTACCCAGGAAGGTGAGGTGGGCAAGGAAGGGGTTTGCCTGGAGCCCTCACTGTGGACTTGCCTCCATTCACTCCTTTCCTTTAAGCTACTGCCTTCAGCCTGGCAGGGGGAGGACACAGGATCCCCTTGATCTTGAGGTTTTTTTTCTGGTGCCTGTTCCTGTTTCTTTCTCAGGGAGGGCAGCACATAGTTCAGACTCCCTGATGCTCCTTAACCTTTCTACTTCCTCTTGTAGCTCTGCCACCAGACTGAGCAGATCATCCACTTGGTCACACCTCACACAGCTGTTCTCTTTACTGCCATCCTTCAGGCTCTGGCACTCCCTGCAGCCTGAGTTTGGCTGCATGTTTTCATGGGAGCTCTGTCTGGGTTGTCCTCTGCACTTGTCAGAGTGGATGTGACATTGTAGATTTCTGCTGGGTGAACACCATAACTATGCTCCTTCTGAAGGGGTGATGACCATCAAATGAACCCATGTCTAGAGCTGGCAGGGTGATGACACCCTTCCTGTGCACAAACTGCCACTCAAAGAACCATGCCACACCCTGGCTGATGCGCCATGTCCTGTTTGTCTGAGCTAGTCCTCCCTAGGCTATTTTTTAAAGGTGTGGGTGTGGTCACGGTTGCTCTGGCAATGCCTAGGCCTTGTTAGCATCTCCTGTGAGAGCTGCCAACTCTGGGATTCCAGACTCACTGCCCCAGAATTGGTGCTATCAGAATTTTGATATGTGGGTCAGGACTACCAATGTAGTCAAGGTCTCCAGAAATGCCACTTAAAGACACGAGAAATTCTCTGAGAGCTGAGAGTGTTAGATACTCTTCTGTAGCTGATAATGAAAAGGAGTGAGCGGATGGTCTAGTACGTTGATGGGCAATTAATTTTTCATTTTAGCTGAAATTAAGAATTTTACAGTTCAGCTGAAACAAAATTAGGAATAAAAATAACTTATGAACCTTGGTTTTAAGTTTTTTTTTACCCTCCCTTTATTCGGGTGAGATGATAGTATGAAAAAGAAACCTCTTTGATTCAACAAAACAGGAAAACAGCCATTTCAAAAGAAATACAGATACTGATATAGAAGTTTGCAGGGAAACAGCAAAAAGAAGTCTTCAGAAAATTAAAGGACAGAGTCGAAAGGAGTGAAATTAATTGTGGTTATGCAAGAGTACAATGTCTGTAAGGTGGAAACATAGAGGGAACAGTCAATGACAAGACCTTAATAAGGAAGAAGTGATCATATTAGTGTGTGAAATTGTGTGTATACTACTTTCCTTAGCCTAGAATGGAACACAGGATTCCTGGACTTAATAATTTCTCTTCTAACATCCAATACCACTAAAATCCCTAGTCTGACTGTCCATTTATTTCTGTATTTTGGAGCAAGAAAAAACAACATGGTGATCATTTTGTCCTTTAGCTGAAAGAGCAGAAGATTTAGCTCATATAATATTAGACATATAAGAGCAGACACATTCACTTTAGATGTGTTAAATGGACACTAAAGCAGCACACTCAACTTCTAATTTAATAATGAATTTAGTGTCTTTTATGGATTTTAAAAAAATATTTATTATTATTAACTTCCACAAAAATGTTGTTACATAATGAACACATAGAATAAAAGTTCTTTGGTGATAAATCACGTATTTGTCATTCTATTTTTAAATTATTTTCTATAACCCAGAAATGTATGCCAAACATGCCAGGTTTTACCCTGGCTAGCAGAAAATACTACAACTGCTCGCTCACCCTTCCCCCTCCCAAGGAGTGGGGGAGAGAATTAAAGAGGTAAAGGGAAAGTGACTCATGGGTTGAGATAAGAACAATTTAACAACTAAACTATAATAATGTTAATAATAATAATATATGCAAATATACAACTATACAAATACACAAATGAATGATATACAACTATACAAATACACAAATGAATGATACACAACTGTTCACCACCCAATGACCAAGGCTCAGCCTGTTCCCAGCTATCGATCCTGGAGCAGGGAGAATCCCAAAACCACAATCCTGGAAAAGAGATAAGAGCCCGAGTGTCCGAGACTGAGACCTGACCATGGGAGCGAGATAACCCTGGGAGAGGGGCGACACAGAGGGAGATGATCTAGAGCAAGAGGGGATGACCTGGAGCAAGAGATGACCTGGAGCAAGAGGATACTTCCAGACAGATCTTCAACTATATACTGGGCATGACATGCATGATATGGAATAGACTATCATCCAACTGGGGTCACAATCCAAAACTCAAGGTTGAATTCTAGGCTAGTACTTGGGGTTGTGCTTCCTCCCAGCTTCTCCTGCACCTGCAGACTCTAGCATAGCAGAGGAGCTGAAAAGCCCTTGACTGTCCTGGCAGCAACTGTAAACATCACTATGTTATCAGCCTTCTCCTCAGCACAAATCCAAAACACAGTCACTTACTAGCTACCATGAAGGAAGTTATCTCTGTCCCAGACAAAACCAGGACACAAACATACAGACAGAAAGAGAAAACTGCTATTCTAAAAGAGGAGTTTTGAAGTTTTGATCAAAAGAAATCATACCTCTATGTATTTCCATTATTCTATAGTGAAATTTGGGTTTCTACAACTGCAGCAGGAAAAATGCATGAGTTAATACAAATGTGAACATGTATGCCTAGCTCTAAAAGAGGCAAAAGAGTTACAGAAGAAAAATGACATCATTATCCAATAGGCAGAAGTCCACAGTGCAAGAGTTTTAAGTGCAGCAAAATATTTTTTTCTTGTTTCAGTTCTATTGTTTAAATTGTCTGAGCTGATAAATGAATTATTTGTCAATGGTCAGATTTCAGAAGGTGAAAGTGTTAATTAAAATAGGAGCAAAAACTGTCACAGTGATTTTTGTTTTTCATTTCTGCTTATGAAGAAAGGAACAGCACATGACTGAGTCTCTGTCACTGGAGTTTAACAAAGCAACACCCTGTCTTCCCAGCTTTCTTTCCTTCTCTCCCCTTTGTTCCTCTCCCCAGAAAAAAATCCAAATAGTGACAGTAAACAGATAGAAAAACATCTACCAGAAAAGACTTAGTCAGGACTTATCTAAACAGGACATAACCAGTATCTCATGGTCTCTATATACACCTCTATATTTCATAATTCTGAATTATGAAATGTCATTTTGTAATATTGTGCAAGACAGTCCCTGTGTAATAGAATTATATAAAAGATTAAAGATAAGACAGAAAAACATATCAACATACAATGTAGTAAAGACCATAAGAAATCATTCTTTATTTTATGGGAAATACTGTTTTCATTTTATTCTGGAATTAAAAAACTTTGCAAAATTAGAGTTTTTCATAAAGTAACTCCATCTTTTCAAATTCCCTTTATCTTAAATTATTCAAAAACATGAACAGGAGATGGTATGGCACCTCTGACATCCAATGACCATTTTATTAATCTGTGGAAATAACTTTCATTCAAAAATGTTTTTTCTATAACAAGTTTTTATGAGTTTATTTTTTTATTAACTTATTGCAAAAAATATATTCTATTCTCCAAAACCTCAACGTCCAAGATGAAAATCTATAACCAACTTTTTCTAAGATAAACACAAATTGTATTTATTATTTCATTTGGGGGTTTACTTGTAAAATGAGAAGTTAAAAACATATTTTCTTTTCCAAGAAAATCTAGAAAGAAATGTTTTTCTTCTTCCAACATTTCTAGCCTGCAGACAAGGACAGACCAACAGACACAAAACTGCCTAGTTAACCTGTCCCCATTACCCAAACCTTAAAATACTTAATCTGTTTCTACTTACAGTGCACTGTTCTGGCCTTTTCTGCAGAAGGAAAATAAGATGTGTTGGAAAATGTGTTTGCTAACATGATACTAAAAATGGTTTCTCAGCTAGGACAGGAAAAGTTCAATATTTTTAAAAACATGTTTGTTACTTGTGCCCGATGCTAAAATATTTTCTCTTGACAAAGTACAAAGTATCACTAAGAACACCTCCAGAAACTGGGTCATATTTGGATATCAGCTATTAACCTTAAAAGCAGGCATATTTGTCAATAAATCAAAGAGTAAGTGTTGTAGTCTATCCTTTTTACACCCATTTGCAGAACAAATGAGGAAAAGAGTGCACACTGTTAGAAGAACTGTGCAGAATTAGCAGTAGTTCAGGAACTTGCAGATGTTCTTTTGCCTGCTAGGAGTGGGAAGAGTTCTGGTGACAGACTTAACCCTGAAATCCTCAAATACACCATGAAAGTAAAACAAGAAGTGAACACGTATTATTTGGAAATCATCAAAAAATCAGAAGAAATGGTATTTTCCCCTTTCAATCTGAAAAGGCATGTTCTGAAATATGCTTCCTAGGAACTAAACCTTAAACATTATTATTAGTGAAGGGTGTCACTCTTATGACTAAGACGATTCCCTCTTTAAAAGCAAGTAATTAATAATAATCACAAGAAAAAATTAAAAGGAAAAACTTTAGTCCCCTTATCCACAGGCACTATTGTCATGGGAAATAAGCTTAGATAAACCATTCAAGAATATTCTGAGAAAGTGGCTTACCGTTACTTCATTTAGATTGATGCTTTCAAATATTTTTCAATATTTATCATATTGAAAATACAGTTTTTAGTGAAGCACACAGAGGGAAAGCTGTAAACAAAAATCTAGAAGAAGGGAGGGATATGCAAAGTTAAAAAGAAAAACAAGTAAACTAAAATATTCTGATTTAGACCATGGTCTTGAACACAGATCATTAAAAGGCAAATAAGGCACTATGAGATTATTTTGGATGTGCCTGTGAACCTAATTTTTGTGAACTTTTTTATTACTTGGATTCATATCAGTGCAGAACAGGAACTTCTGACATGTAGGCAGGATGAGATAACATTCTTGCCCAGGTCTAACTTACGGGAAAAAGAGCTGTGAGCCAAACTACTTTTACTGAATTCTCCTGGACATAAAGCTATTTACCTTCTGTACAGACTCCAATGGAATTTAGTTTTCTTGATTCAGAAAGAACTGAAAATTTGCTGCAAGTAGCTTTTGCATGTTACTGGTACAAGGAATGAAATTTGGGCAAATATTAAGGAATGATTAACAAAGTTTAAGTATGTTAGAAAAATTAAAATAGCTGCAGAAAAATGAAAATATATTTTGTCAACCATATCCTTCAAAAAAATAAATGTTTTAGTAAGTTTAAGTCTACAACAAATTGAAATAAGATACAGAAAAAAAAATCCTTGTCTCTTAAATTGTGCTTTAACTAAACTGTAAGCTCACTTATCTTTGTTACATAGCATTTCCTTTTAAAAATGTTCATTCATCTTAAAAATGCAGTTCACAAAAGTGTTGTGAAGTAGTTTAGAAAATTTTCTCCCTCTTTTTGCCTAGACTCTGTAAAGCAATTAAAAAAAACCCAAACAAACAAGAAAAATCTTGCTTAGTGATATGTATGGGTCATACAATGTAAAAACTGATGATTTTTTAGTGTTTAGTTCTGTCTGTTCTTCATATAAAACCTAACTGGTGTAAATGTCAAGTTTTGTGTTAGCAAATATAAAACACATTGATGTAACATTTCATGTAATCTTGTTTCAATTTCCATTTTTTAAAACTATTTTCTGAAAATGCCAGTAATGACAGCAGTGTACTTGCATTCTTAGTGCTGTTTATATTTAAAAAAATAATGTTGGAAATAGACAACTTGTTTAGAAGTGTTTACTCAAGTTGTCACTTTGTCAGTATTTTGAAACGTCAGCTGACATGAAAATAAGCCTGAAGAATCATAGAATGATAGAATGGTTTGGCTCAGAAGGGTCCTTAAAGGTCATCAAGTTCCAATCCCCCTGCCATAGGCAGGGACACCTTCCGTTAGACCAGGTTGTGCAAATCCTCATCCAACCTGGCCTTGAACACTTCCAGGGATGGAGCATCAACAGCTTCCCTTGGCAACCTGTTCCAGTGCCTCACCACCCTCACAGTAAAAAAAGTTCTTCCTAATATCCAATCTAAATCTGCCTTCTTTCAACTTAAAACTGTTACTCCTCATGTGGTTGCTACAATCCCTGATAAGGAGTGTTTTCCCCATCTCTCCTGCAGGCCCCCTTTAAGTACTTGGAAGGCTGCTCTAAAGTCTCCCAGAAGGCTTCTCTTCTCTAGGTTAAACCACACCAACTCTCTCAGCCTGTCCTCATCAGGGAGGTGCTCCAGCCCTCTGATCATTTTTGTGGCCCTCTTCTGGACTTTCTCCAACAGGTCCACGTCCTTCCTGTGCAGAGGACTCCAGAGCTGAATGCAGTACTCCAGGTAGGGTCTCATGAGAGCAGAGCAGATGGGGAGAATCACCTCCCTCGATCTGCTGGTCACGCTTCTTTTGATGCAGCCCAGGACATGGCTGGCTTTCTGGGCTGCAAGCACACATTGCCAGCTCATGTTCAGCTTCTCATCTACCAACACCCCCAAGCCCTTCTTTTCAGGGATGCTCTCAATCCATTCTCCTCCCAGCCTGTATTTGTTTTTGGGATTGCCCCGACCCATGTGCAGGACCTGGTACTTGGCCTGGTTGAACTTCATAAGTTTTGCATGGGTCCAGCTCTCTAGCCTGTCAAGGTCCCTCTGGATGGCATACTTTCCCTCCAGCGTGTTGACTTCAGCACACAACTTGGTGTCATTGGCAAATTTGCTGAGGGCACAAGTCTCTGACTAAGATGTTAAATAACACTGGCCCCAATACCAACCCCTGCAGAACACCACTTGTCACTGGTCTCCACTTGGACATTGTGATGTTGACCACAACTCTTTGAGTATGACCATCCAGTTAGTCCCTTATCCACCCAGTGGTCCTTCCATCAAATACATCTCTCCAATTTAGAGACAAGGATGTCATGCGGGACAGTGTCAAATGCTTTGCACAAGTCCAGGTAGATGACACCAGTTGTAGAAGGACACCAAATTTATCAGGCACAATTTGCCTTTAGTGTAGCCATGTTGGCTGTCACCAATCACCTCCTTATTTTCCATGTACCTTAGCATAGTTTCCAGGAGGATCTGCTCCATGATCTTGCTGAGCACAGAGATGAGATGGTGAGAAGTATTCTAGCACCTATTTATTAGATGAGCAATAAACGAGAGACGTTGGTTATGGATAGACAGTGCTGCATGCCTACAGACATAATAGACTTATGCAATTCAACATGTCATATATGACTGAGGTATGTTACCCTATCTGCTACTCCAACATCCAATCTTTTTTTTATAATTATTTGTTTCAGTTGTGCACTTTTGAACACAATCGTCAGTAACAGAGACTTCATTGGCCATGAACAGTAGCAACAGGAACTAAATCTCAAAGACAAATGTATATTTATGATCATAAATGTACAAGCTAATCAATCATGAATTGAGAAAAATATATTTTAGGCTTATATTTAGTATGTGACACACCTGATAAACTGAATTTCACATCAAACAAAACTATTAGACCACTGCCAAAAAATTACTAGGAAAAGAGTTACAACTTTGAAATTTTTCTTAATAGATGTAACTTCAATAGGAGTGAAAAATATGTAGTCTAGAACTAAAATACATTGCCTTATACAACTTGTTTGAGTTTGAGTTAGGAAAATTTCTTTAAGGAAAGTACACCATCTCAGCTCTGAAATCTACCATAAGATCAGAACGTACTGTTGAGGCTAACCAGGGAAATGTGATCCTTGGGCTCAGAAGAATACCAAGAACATGAAGGTATATGATTTTATCATTGTACATGACATCATCATATCAAGCAGTTGGTTTTCATTTCAGAGTTCATCAAGATAGTGGAGCATTGAAGGAAGGACACTTAAATGATCCAACACATAGAAAACAAGATTCATGCTCAACAAACTCGTTCTAACCAGTTTATTGAACTTCGACAGAGTACTTGATCATTTGATATTAGTATTTGCCCTGAAAAATTATTTGTCATTAGGAGGCTTTTCTGTCTTGAATACAAAGGCACAACAAGATGTGGAAGCTGAAATTTGAACCTACACAAATTCCACCTTGAACATAATTGTATTCCTTAACAATAAGGCTAATTAAGCACTAAAAGATGACACTGGTAAAAAAACAGTAGGCTCAGAGTCCTAAAAATTAGATTAGATACCTTTCACTGATCTTATGCTTTAATTCAGCCTCTGAAGAAAAAATAAATATGATGATAATGTGCAGTGGTTTTTACATGAATCTATTATTATGCATAATAATATTCTAAATTAAATTAATAAGTGACAAAATATGATAGTACACAAGATCTTGAGTGTATTTTATTGTTATCATCTTCTAAAATACAAACTCCAGTTATGAACTAGGTTTCTGTAGCACTGGATGCATGCATATAAACAGGAAAAATGAAAGAACGTCAGTCACTAAAAGAAAAGAAAATAATAAGTCTAATATATATATAAAGCGTGAGCCATGCCAAAACAAAGCAATATCAATCACCACTGTACGCAGTGGTATCAGCGTACTTAGCTACATCTTTCCATTGTTCATTTTTTGTATGTATCTCATGGAAAAAGACTTTAAAGATAAGATTTGAGGAAGGAAAATTAAGAATCCCACAGTGATTTTACAGGTCTGATGTACAACTCTGGAAGACAGATACAACCTCTAATAACTTGTAATCACTAGAAGAGGAATTTTTGAGGGGATATCTAAAAAAAGTCTAAGTACTTTCAGCTACCTATATGTGCATTCCCAAAATTAGATGCTTAAGATATACACAACTTTGTAAGAGTAACATTAGTTTAATATCAATAGGCAGTTCTCACCCAAAAATTCTACTTGAATAATTGTTGCTAAGGAAAACGCAAGATAAAACCAGAGGTCCTCCATTGGCCTTTCAGTTTTTTAACCAAGCTAATTATGCAGAATTTTGCATAATCCATGATTAATAACAATACATCTGTCCCTCTAGCAGTGACTTGTTTCAAACTAGCAAAAAGAACTTGAAAACAGTATATAGATAATAAAAATACTTTTGAGGTCATAACTGGAATTAGCTATTTCTCTGTACTGCATTATCAAAATAATTTTTTACACTGCTGTGAACATTAAAATTTTTTTTAACTTAAACTATTTTTTAAACAGGACAATCACTGTGTTAGTCAAGGGTTACATAGTCAAATATGACACTAAGAATACACTGTACCAGCTAATGCTAAGTTTCTTACATATTTTTTTTTTCAGTAATTGCTTGCAAATTAAAATGAAAACTGTATGTTTTAAAAAAATCTGTTGCTTCTGGTGCTTACTATTTTACCTGACATTAGTATTCAAATCTAATATAACTGATGTCTAATTATGTTGAAGTTTGGAATTTTTTTTCAGTGTATTTCAGGGTATCAATGAAAATTTGAAGCAAGTATCATTAAAAAATCGAAGTCTTACCTCACTGAAATGTTCTAGTACTGGTAATAAGACAATGAAAAGATTTAAGTAACTCTGCCAGAAACCCTGCACTTGTTACTTAAGTAATGCTTTTAAGTAATGCTTTCTGGCTCTGTTCGTATTAGCTTCAGCTGTGCCAGGTCCTAAGTCATTTTAGTTTAAATAGTTGCAATGCCATTCATTTTCTATAAGGAGAATGAAGGCTCCATACACAATTCTTCAAGCAATATAATAATGGAAAAAGCAATAGCCAAATCTGTCATCTTAACTGAAGAGAAGGAATTTCTACTTTTATCAGTGAGTCTTGCATAAACTTGGTCAGAAATAAATCCACTGATACCACTTCACTGCTGTATTAATTCTAGGTTTATCAGCAGAGTTTAGTGCATTGGCTCCTTAAATCAATAGTACATCTTAAAGAGTTGAAAATCACAGAATCACAGAATGTTAGAGATTGGAAGGAACCTCAAAAGATCATCTAGTCCAATCCCCCTGCCGGAGCAGGAACACCTAGATCAGATCACACAGGAACACATCCAGGCGGGCTTTGAATGTCTCCAGAGAAGGAGACTCCACAACCTCTCTGGGCAGCCTGTTCCAGTGCTCTGTCAGCCTCACTGTAAAGAAGTTTTTTCTCATATTCAAGTGGGTAAGTACAATCAGGTAAGTACAACACATCTAACTTTAATTAAAAACTTTGAAAATTAATTTTATATATTTATGCAGATAAAATACAATCTCCTGAATGAACAGGAAAACTTTGATCATGTTATCTTCATTAAGTTGGTATTTCTTCACATATATCCTCTAATCAGCATAAAGATAATTTAGTCATTAAGATTTTCAGCTAAGTAGTTACCGTATTTCTATACTACATGTCACCACAGGAGCCAATGCACAGTAGACTGGACATTAAGTATTATTGCAGAAGACTTAACTGGCAGCAGTTTGTCATTTAGGTAAGCCATAATCCTAGCTTTCACACTATTTTAAATTAAGATGGCAGTGACACACTGCAAGACCGTATTAGTCTGTTCAAGTTCTCTGTTATCCGTGAGCATAAATGTATCACACAAATAAGCCCAACAAAGAAAATAGAAGCTATGACTGAGACAACTATGGAACAGGAAGCAGTATAGCTGTATCAACAAGCTGAGGTGTGATTTGTAATCTCAGGTGTGACATCATACTACAATAATTGAATAGAAAATCTGTCTCTCACTAACTGCTTACTTCATAGCAGCTGAAACACTTCCCCAAAAAGTAGAGGTTAGAGTTAAATCTATAGTCTATGCAATGAAAAGCTGTGATTTTAAATAAATAGTGTAAGGTTTCAGGTAAAAGAGACATGAGACCTTTGGATCCTTTACGTGTGATTAGGCATCCCTTCACAGAGTCTTCAAAGACTCTTCAGTGTTCCCTGTGGAACATCACAGACTCCTTCATAAGATCTCAGCTGTGTCAATGATGTTCCACAAGTCTGACTGTGAGCAGACACAAACCTACTGTGCTCTGATACAAAAAAAACCACAGATTGTCTTCGAACAGAAGCAGTGTATGAATTACATTTCTTCTTGGTGAACTGGATTTGCATCTTGCCGAGGCTGGAGCATCAGTAGAGGGAGATGTTATTAGGTGAGAACTAAACACGGATGTGTTTCAGGTTTTTTTAAGCATTGTTTTAAGTATTGTTTTGTTTCAGTATTTAAAGAAAAAAAAACCAAAAAACAAAAACAGCACAATTTTTTTTTCAGAAATTTATTCAGGAACACTAGCCACTGGAGTATTAGACAAAAAGGAGCTATCCAAAGCCAACCATCCTTCTTCTACAGAAAAAGTTTCCATTGACTGTAATTGAAACCTTTGATCAGAAGCTGCAGATTCTAAGATCACCACTTTTTAATACAAACTTTGGTGGACATCTGAAGAAAATCACCCATCCCTACTAAAAAGGGCAAATTAACAAAAATAGCAAATATCAGCAGACTTGGTCAATATATGTAAAACATCTCTTACATGCTTTTTATACATGCTTTTTATATGAATTTGTGCTGATTTTGGCTGGGATAGAGTTAATTTTTTCCATAGTAGCTAGTATGGGGCTATGTTTTGTATCTGTGCTGGAAACAGTATTGACCACACAGAGATGCTTCCATTATTGCTGATCAGTGCTTAAACAAAGTCAAGGCCTTTTCTGCTCCTCACCCCACCGCACCAGTGAGCAGGCTGGGGTGCACAAGAAGCTGGGAGGGGACACAGTTGGGACAGCTGACCCCAGCTGACCAAAGCGATATTTTGTACTATATGATGTCCTGCTCAGCATATAAATCTGGGGGAAGAAGAAGGGAAGGGAGATGTTCAAAGTTATGGAGTTTGTCATCCCAAGTAACGGTTACGTGTGACAGAGCCCTGCTTTCCTGGAGGTGGTTGAACACCTGTCTGCCAATGGGTAGTAATGAGTTAATTACTTGTTTTGTTTTGCTTACATGCATGGCTTTTGCTTTATGTGTTAAAACTGTCTTTATCTCAACCCATGAGTTTTCTCACTTTTACTCTTCTGATTCTCTCCCCCATCACACTAGGGGGGAGTGAGCAGGTGGTTGTGTGTTGTTTGTTGCCAGCTGGGGTGAAACCACAACAGTATTGTAGCAATATAATAACCAAAATAAATTTTTTCATTGAAAATTACGATCAAGGCCCTAAATTCATCTTTCCCACATCCTAAGGGTTTATTTGACTGGGCTCATGGCCAAGGTAATACAGCTGGTGACCTTGGTGAGAGGCTGCCAAACAGCTCTGCTGGAAGGTCTCTGAGACGGCTGCACCCTCATTGCCTTGGAAGGTTCTGTTAAGCTGTGGCTCGCATCCTGAGCCCTTGCCTGACCTATAGTTTCAAGAGCATTGCAGCTGTACCTGTGCCAGGCCCATTTTATCCAGGCCCAGACACATCCTGCATGGTGACATCCCAGACTGCTATCCCAAAGCTGTGTCTGGCTCTCTTTCCCCTCACCAGGCCTGATCCTGGCCCACACCCACAGGCTGATGTCCCAGCCCAGCTCCAGCCCATCCCTAGGGACACCAATGGCTGAGGATGGGGCTGCCCCCAGCTCCCTGGCTGCAATGGTGGGACGGGCCCTGGCTGTGAGGCCCTGCCCTGTCTGCCCTTGGGGAGTGCCCACCACTCTCCACATTTGTCTCCTGGGAAGCCACTGGCCCCTACTGTGCCTCAACACTGAGAATTATATGCCTTCGCTCTTATATGATTTCTACACTTACATGCAGCCCTTTTTCTCACTCATATGCAAAAGAGTAAGTATAGAGACCTATTCTGTAATTTTTGTTAAAAGTGAGGTCAGATTCTCTAATTATGGAGGATTTGGGAATGTCTAAAGGACAAGTGTAAACTCAACCATAGGCTTCCTCAGTCGTAAAGCCTCTCTAATCTTCTTGGAGCTACTATTGCTTGTATTGCCCATCAGAAAGATTAGTACATAATCTAATGCAGAAATCTCTGGGATAGGAGAACTTCCTTCTAATCAACATCTCTGTGAAGACATTACCAAGCAGCAAATGAATTATGCATATCCTTAGCTTTTACCAAAGAAAAGATTAAAAGGTCATACTAAAGTACAGTTTTAAAAACTATGATATCTTGCAAAACTTTTTGTTTCTGAATCCACTTGGGTTTTTTACCCCCTTACAGTTTAAAATATTATCCTGATTGAAAATCCACAGACTTTCACTGAACTAGAAATTACATCAGCAATCCCTACTGACTACCTGCCCTATCACTTCAGCTTCCATGACTCATCATGGTCAACGTGGTACTTTGGGCTCTGTTGGCATGGTTATGCCATGATGCTGCTGTCAGAACCCTTGTGTGCTTTAGCAACAGAAGAAAAGGTCTTAACAAGCTGAATCACTTACTTTTAATTAATTTAACTCTAACAAATCAGAAAAAAACCACAAACATGAAGTCATCTTTCCACTGAAAGGAATATTATTATTACAATACAGTAATTGAGTGGATCCAGAGATTAAGGAAAGATATGCCTTTACTACCAAATGGTATGCCTGCGCTATCTGGAAAGCCATACCTGAAGAGATGCAGTTTTGAAAGAATTTAGAAGGAAGATATTTATTACACACAACAAGGAAAATTCACACCAATTAATGAATATGTATCATAAGTAAAATTAGCATACATCCGGTAATTTTTAGTGAGAGATTACCTGATTACTGATAAACAATTAATATCTACAGGCTTGATTCTTTAATTTACATTGCGTAGTCAGGAGGTAACTCCTTTGCTTCACGTAGCATAACACAACAGTCCAACACAATGGCTAAAGAAAGGCAAGCCTGCTGAATATTTGGTAGTATCCATAGGATCTCTGCGGTAAGAGCCTTCAAACTTAAGCAAATAAATCCACTTGTAAGCTGTTCCTTTTTCCCTTTGCAAGCTGCTTCTGTTCATCTTCATGCATGAAACAAAATTTTGTGACTTGCCTAGCAATGAGAAGGGGAAAGGAAAGAAAAGAAAAGAAAGGAAAACCTGTAAAGGGCATCTTTAACATGCTAAGGAGCCTAGTCTGGAGAATAATTCTCTTCTCCTTGTTTCATGGCTGTAGTCTGGAAACAAGGTGATCTAAGGGGAAGAGTGTTAAAAGGAAAATAGAGTACACATTGAAAGTTTAAGCCTCTCTCTCACACACATATGGTTTATTTTTTCCTTCTGAAATTTTGCATTACTATGTCTATTCTGTCTGCAGTATGAATATTGTGTGCCTGAATGTCTATAGGACATAGCAAACAGCACAGCAGTACACTCAGCAGGACTGCTTCATTTCATATATCATTTACAGCTTTCTGCTGTGATTTCAAAACCATCTATAACTTTCTCACGATGTTAGAAGGACAAGAAGTTGTAACTGGCTTTTAATCCTATAGAAGTTTTTCAGGTTTTTCTTTGGGTTTTGTTTCTCCTTGGGAGGATAGATTTTTGGAGTTTGATTTTCTAATAGCAAAAACAATTGAGATACAAAGTTGAGAATCTAGGAATATTTTAAAATTTAAATGTTACCACTTTTCAGAGAGGTTATTGCTGTGCATTTGCACAACAAATACAACAAATGGTGCTACATTTGTGGGTTAACTGTGGGTCCAGTTTACAATTAACAACTGGATTTCAGAGCATGAGACTGAAACTATATGTAAGCGCCTGTATAATCTGCGTGTCTTTCTTATATTTACGTGTACTCCATTACTGAAAAAAACCTATCATCTTACTATCTTTTCTTCCCATGTTGGGAAAGCAGAATATGGAACAGAAGGCTGAGGGCAAGATTCTAGATTTACAAGTATTTAGATATCTACTGGCATCCTGGAAAATTAAATTAGATGGCTAGGTATCAAGCTTCCAGCAAAAAAAAAAAAAAACGGACTACTGCCACAGAAAAAATATGTTAAAGTTGCTATTCTGAGTCAAGCATCATGTAGTTTTTAGATTAATTCTTGCCAAATGCAGATACTGGTTGATCTTGAAGGACAACCTCCTCAGGGCACAAGAATGGTCTGTTCTTGTCAGGCAAGTATGGGAAAAGGTCAGCATAGATGAGCACTGAGATTCCGCCTGAGCTCAGCCACAAAAAGGAAGTATACAGATGGCGGAAATGGGGACAGGCTAGATGGGAGGAATGCAAAGACATTCCCCAGTCACGTAGGAATGGATGGAAAAAAGCCAAAGCTCAGCTGGAGCTGCAACTAGTAAGGGAGGTGAAGGGCAGTAAGAAAGGTTTCTGTAAGTATGTTGTCAGGAGAAGAAAGGATGGTCCTGTTGCTCAGTGAGGCAAGGGATCTAGTGATAAGGGTAATGGAAAAGGCTGGGCTCTCTGTGCCTTTTTTTGCTTCTCAAATAACAATCAGCTTATAAAGTACATTAACATAGGTGTCAGCACATCTGTTTGTAAATTAACTGCAAGACAGACATGCTCAAAGTGTTGACATGTGAGACACTTCATTTGTGTCTGGTCATCTAGTTGTTCAAAGCTTTAGAAATCTATTTGTGGCTCAAAGCTGAACTTTTGTTTCCTGGAAAACTTCAAACCCTTTCAGGGTTGTGTTTAGTTAATTAATATTAATCAAATCTATGTTTTAGAAGTAAGCAAATACACTGTCAGGGAATTTGGGCCGAGAAACTGCATCTGCTTGTAGCTCTAATCCTCAGCAAAACTCTTCAGGTCCCTAAAAACCTTGAAAGTTACAGGCCTAATGTAGGGTTAAAGGAGAACTGTGATAAACAAATGAATTGTTTATTTTGTTTGTCTAAACTTTTAATATCTTTCAGAATTTCATTCTTACATTTCATTCTGAAACATGCACAGTGAACTTCCCAGAAAAAAATTGTGCAATCACTACCATATGTTTGTGCTCGACATCAAAATACCTTTTGATATATTACAATTACAAAATCGTATTTGGTTTCTCATTTTATCCAAAGGGTTTTGCAAAACTAAGTAGAAGTGTTGCTGTTGAGGGAGACATAAGGTTCAGGGCTTCAAGTTCTGTTTTGATAAATGGAAAATGTACAATTTTATTATTATTTACATTTCAGTAAATTTTACCTCGGTATCTACATACTTTTGCAGCATCACAAAGACCAGTAATAACAGCACCATCACATCATGCCTACTGTTGTTTGCATGAGAACAGGTGAAGGAAATAGCTACCTTGCTTAGGAATGATTATTGTTAACTCAGGATATGCTGCTTTGCCTTTGTGTTGGAATGTCAGCTCTCTGATGTAAAGCAGCCTGGAGCAGAATTCAGCACTGATGTTACTTATTAGATAAGCAATAACACAGAGGACGTGGGGTTCTGAAGAGTAATCCCTGCTGTGTGCCTAAGGGCACTGCAGCATCATGAAATTCAACATGGCATATGTGACAGGGGTGGGTGACTCCTTTTAATTATGTGTGCTTTTGGATCAAGGTGTCACACAGACCCCTAGTGATAGAAACTGGAGCATGAAACCTACAGTCCCACGATAGAGAAAGAATTCTGTTAACTCAGCAGGACATTGGATAATCTACTGTAGGTCTGCACTGGGACATAATGAATTCAAGAAACTGATTTGCTGGTGTTAATAAGTACAACTTCTAACATAATTCTAAAATTTCCCTCTTTTAGAAACCACCAAATGTAATGAAAAATGTAGTCAAAGCAGGGCCTTCTGACTCCTGTATATTTTAAACATATTCCAAATAAAATAATATTTATTTATTTATTTAGATATGTTTTGTTAAACCCAAACATAAGCACACCAAAATAGTGTAACTAATTAGCAGTATTTAGTAATATTTTAATTGCATAACCAAACACAATGTACAAGCTCTTTACAAAAGCATGAGAGCAATGTGACCTTTAAAGGGACACCATCTCTCTGTGCTTGCACATAGGAAACAACTAAGGGATAAAATTTTGCCAGTCAGGGGGCAAGACAAGCACAAGGCATCACAAACAGGCAGGACATCCTGCCTAATACACACCAAAAAGCAAAATTGTAATCAGAAGAGACATTTTTGGGGGGGAGGGGCACAGGGGCATTAAACATCAGACTTAAGTGAAGAAAATGGAGAAGAAAGAAGACAAGCCCATCTTTGTTTTGATGTCTCTTGTCAAGAAGTTCTCAAACCTAGTCACCTGGACCTTGGTTGCTAGGCCCATTCAGGAGTGTAGCTGCCACTGCTAACTATTTTGCTTCAGCTTCATGGCATTGTGTACTTACCTCTGCTTTATTATATAAAGACTGCTAGAGAATAGCAGCTTTATGTAAGTAATGTAAGAATTAACCATTAGCTTCAAGCGTATGGATATTGAGTGAATTTGATAAGTTTACTTTTCAAATTTAAAATCAGCCCAACTTGTCAGTTTTCTGGACGCTCCTAACACAGCAATATCTATTTCCCTTGTATACATGCACTTATACAAATACCTTTGTATGTATGTGTACATGTATATATTCATACATGCAACCAGATGAAAATATGAGCAAAGATTAGTGGCTATACACCTTTGTGTACCTCAGTGCCATTATTTTACCCACAATACATATATATATTTTATGACATCAAGAGTGCACTTAGGCCTGTCTCTTCAGCAAACACCCCAGGAAGTACCCTTCATTCTTTGATTCAGTGTGCTTTTAACAACCAGTAGGATCCTTAGAAGTAATATAAATTGTGTCACCATGGAATGCGGAATGGCAACGCCAAGAAAGGTAGAGAATTTTTCTCAGAATCATCAGTATAGTTCATGAGAATAGATACTGATACTGTTTACATTGAGATTTTATCTTGTGAACATTATTAAACTGTATGTTCTTCTGTATATTTTGTAAAAGTGGTATAATTTTGTCAGTTAAACAAGAAGTCATTTAGGAAGCTTATTGAGCTTTTCAACTATGAACTTCACAAGAATAATTATATCCTCATAAAAATGGTTGTTTTCTTTGCTTTGCCAGATGAGTTTCCTCTATTCAGGAGTTTAATGCAAATAAAAAAGCAATACATCTTGACAGGCTGAGCCAGTTCAACGATTCTAAATACTGTAAAATATTTTCATTTTGTCACCTTAAAGGACTTATATTGTCCTCATTGTTGGGATAGAACAATTTCATTTTGCTGTAGTATCAGAACACCTTTTTGGGTTGAGCCTGTGAAGAAATATAGGGGGCAGAGGTGCTTGTAGTCAAAGAAGGCTTCTGATGCCTGCAATTCCTTTTATTGCAAAGGATGAGGGCAGCAGCTGGGAGGAGCTGCTCCATAGCTTCCAAGCTTTTTTTTTTTTTAATGCCACAGAAACAGAAAGCATTGCTCTGTGGAATCATAGCATAAGCATCTTTGAAATAATTAGGATAGTTGGCACTTCGTCACCTGGTGAGATACCCATCTGGCTAAGCATAAATGTGGCTTTGCTGATGGTACATCATGCCTATATTTACTGTGTTTCAAAAGACATCATTTAAGTTTTATTAAATTAGGATTTGATCTAAGTATGAGAAAAAAATAAGTTCAGATGAATTTACAAATAGAAATTTTGTATGAAAGATAAAATAAGATAGAGGTAGCTCCAGGGCTGCTTGAGAAAGCAGTCTTCAGTATCTGCATTTTGCTACAATATTTGTTAGACATATATAGCGTGCTAAAATAACACAATATACCATCCTGTTTATATCGTGGCCTGAGGTTTAGCTAACTGAAGAGACTGTGAGAAACTTCTGCAGGTGACATGAGAAACTTTTGAACATAACAAATAACACAGTGAGATCTGACAAAAACTACAGAGAGCACCAAGAGGGGTGGATGCTTTTCACAGGCGACTGGGGGGGAGTAATGCAACCTGTGGACTGATATCCCAGCCCAGCGTCATTCCCACAGCCCATCCTGGCCATCCCGTGGCTGTGTGTGACCCCAGTTCCCCTCACCAGGACTGATCCTGACCTTTACCTACCAGCTGACATACCAGTCAGGCCTCAGCCCTGCCCTGCCCGCCCCGGGGGAGCCCCTGCCACTTTGCTCCCGGTCCCTGGGGAGTTACCATACCAAAAAATTAACTTCTGTGGGATCATATCTTTGAAGGATTCAATTTGAGAGTGACTTCAGTGACCAATAAAAGAATTGGGTTAAAATTAGAAGCATTTAAATGCTCACACAATTCTAATTGATATGCGGTATATATATTTTTTTTTTATAGTTACTTTTTCTTCCTTTATTTTATGTAATAAAGTTCAGTGATGTAGATAATTTGACATAATTCAAAGTGAAATATCAAAACATAATAAGAAGCACAGTCAATAGTGTGCCAGAAGTAAGAACCTTCCTAAAGTGGATCACAATATGCCTTTTATGATCACTGACTTTTTTTTCCTCACAAAGCTAAACCTAAACCCTCTAAGCATTTATTGCTGGATGCTGCTTCTGAGAACATCTAAAAATAGAGAATTCAGACAGCAGATCTATTCTGATTTTAGAAAGAAATAAAATGAATATCAAAAGCTTCCAAAAGAAAACTTTTTTTTTATTGTACTATTGTTGAGATCCTGCAGCATTTAAAGTGACGCTCACAAATAAATGGATACAAGCAGCTTCTTCCTAGAACCGTTACAATTACATATTTCCTTGTTTACCCACACATATAAGGCAAAAATATATTTTTTTCCATTCTTAACATTTTTCATTTCTCTTTTGATAAAGTGACTGCTGCTTTCTGACAATGAAAGGTTACTGATTGTCCTGAGGTTTGGTTTTGGAATATGTGCTTTTGAATCTTCCAATGGGGGTTATATTTTATAGTCTGTAATCACAGCTGTGAGCTAGCCATGGGAAAAGTAAAATAATGCTCTATCAGTCTAAAAAGGAATTGGCATTCAAATTTGTCTGAGTAGCTCAGCAGCAGAAAATGCAAACCTTTTGTCATCAACAGTTTCTGTCAGGGAAGATAATAGCAATGCTTACTTAATGGTTCAAGAAAACAAAATCAACCCATATGAACACTCTCATTTCATTTATTCTAGTCTAATACTTTATAGTATGCAGTTTCATTTACCGGACCATTTATCATTAAGTAATGCATTACAATTCACTGTAATTAATACTGGTTTTGTTGGTATGGACTTCTAATGGTCATCTGGCATCTGCTTAAAAAAGTAGTGCTTTCTGAACATCCAGGGATCTTTGTAAAATCTATTAAACTGCATGAAAATACAAGAACATGTTACTCACATTCATGGGATTTCAAGACTAATTCTGCTCTAAGTTACACTGTAATTACTCTGGATATAGTCTAGAATAATTGACAGGTGTAATTGGCTCTTTTCAGCCTCCACATTATAAAACCTGCGTCCTGAGAATTTCATGTAATGGTTTAGAGGAAACAGGTAACACAGCAAGCAGAAAAAAATTGCACATTGTCTCTGAAAAAAGAAATAGAAGTCCCTAAAATTCTCACAAGACTCAGCATCTTTGTGATTCATAGGAATTTACTGTTAAATAGTAGTTATTCAACAAGTATAATGTGAAAAAAGGCAGTTTTCAGCCAGCTTCTCATTTCTGTCTATACTGTAGCTTTGTACCCTTTTCAGAATGCTGCATTCAGTTCAGCAGTGAGTTTATTTTGATTTTTTCTTAGTTCTAGTCATTGGGGAAAGATATGTGTGCATAGATAAAACATACATGTTCACAAGTATGTGTTGCTGGTTGGTGAATTTTAATGAGAACAATATAGTACAGAATTCAAATCACAGGAGGATGTCACAACTTTATACTGTATATCATACAATTTATATTATGAATAAACTTGTTTTATTAAATGAGAGAATAGGATGATTCACCTCCTGTACCACGGGTCTTATCAGCACTGTTCAGATAAAACCCCCTTCTGGTTTGTCATCTTTAATTTTTGAGAGCCTACAGTCTCAATCCAGCTTTGAGAAAAGAGATTAGGTCTTTTCTTTCTTCTGCTAGTAAAAGGCATAAAGTGAACAGAGTTTCAGTTTGGCAGACATTCAAAAGTTTCAGGCTTTAAAAATGCTTGGATTGATAGGCCAACAATGAAACTAGTTTTACAGTCCAATGAGAAAACAAATGCAGAAATGGGTAATCAGCATGGGGTAAAAGCAAAGATCTGTTGCTGATTTGAAGCATATGCAATAATTGCACAGAAATAAGATTAGAATAAATTCTGGATTTTTTGGAGACCCCCAAATGAGATGTGATGAATATTTTATATCAATTAATTTCTTAAAATTTCATGACCAAACTCCCACTAATATGATATCTACCATGCTTGAAACCCTATATTATCTGAGGCCTTTTTTATTCTACCTGAGTCTGGTCCAGAAGACAAACAGGAATCTCATGTGTAATCTCACATCCCTTGGTTAACACAATTATTTTGAACAAGAAATCACTAGGACTTAATTTATTCTCCTTGGAACCAGAAAGAAAGTTCTTCAGCTGAACTTCTTCAAACTCAAATCCCTTGAAGGTTACTAGAAAAAGAGAATTTTAGAACATAAAATGTTAAAACTAGCTATCAGAGAATGCCATAAGACTTCCAACAGGATAATATTGGAGGAACACACATTCAATACCTGTACTGAAGGTTAAATGTCTCTATATAAAGTGGATAATGAAACTGTATTAACTGTTTACCAGTCCCTCTCCAAGCTGAGAAACTTTGAACAAGATATTGGTAGTTCCTGCGGGTAGCTTTTCACTGGAATTTTCTAAGAAAGAGAATTATATTACACCTACCATGTCAAGAACCAAGAATCAGAACAGAAATAACTTGGAAGTGTAGTATTTCTTTGAAATAGCTCTTGTGTTCTGAAAAAAATGACGACATTAATTCAGTATCTTTTTGATGAGAGAATCACTTACGTTGTACCAAGATGAATTTTTCAAGTGAGTTGATATTTGCCTTTGAATCAGCCACTTCACTATTATCCCTAGTGTCACCAGTACCTTATTCATACAAATTAATTGTCTGCAAAGTACTCTGAAGATATAAAATAAGGGTTAATCATACCATTATAAATTTTCATTATTTTCAATTTTTCATGTAATATAGAAATTTGCTTTTATAAGAACTATTTATTTTTTATTTCTGTATGGAAATGTTGTGAATTTGTATTTTTTTTTAGGGTTATATACACATGCACACTTATTTTAGGCAACCATAGATTAACAATACTAGGCATTATGTTAACCCTGTGAAGTGAGACTCTTTTTACTCCTGATGTCAGTCAGAAATATTTATACAGTTAAGAAAATCGGCCTAGGGCACTTCCTGGGGATTAATGAGCTAATTGTCATTTGGGAGAGTTAAGTTGCCTGAGGCAAAGCTTGCTCATTAATTCCTTAGGAATTACATTGGGTCAGGTTTAGTTTTTATTTTTTAATTCATCCGCAGAGTAAATTCTTACAACTTTCCCTGGGAGCAGCTTCTTTTTTCCACTGTGCCAGAAGCATATTAAGTTTGAATAGGTGGTACTCCTATATTGGGTGTTCATACAGTATTTATAGCAAGTGTGAGAATTTTTTACTTTAATTCTAAATATTCTGTAAAGAATTATAACGCTAATATATTCTCATAGAATCACAGAATCAATTAGGTTGCAAAAGACCTTTAAGATCTTAGAGTCTAATCATGAACCTAATACTGACAAGTCCACCAGTAAACCATGTCCCTAAGTACCACGTCTACATGTCTTTTAAATACCTCTAGGGTGCCCTGTGGTGGGCAGCCTGTTCCCTTTAATTGGTGGAAAAGTGGAAGAAGTGAAAAAGTACCAGCACGGTTTAGCATATAGCTCTTCTGGACCTCAAAGACTGCATTTGTTTTGATAACTTCACTGAATATTTGCAATGGCTTCAAGGAGCATCAAAGGTTGCATCACAATGCTTAAACTCAGAGGATCTTTCATGCTGCAGCCTGGAGCACCTACCTGCCAACTTGTTCTGTAGCCAAGACCTCACTCATCTCAACTTAAAGCAGAACTTCCTGAGGCTAAACCGTAGCCCATCCACAAGTAGAGCACTTAGTGAATTACAAAGATTCACCAGGTTGAAGAGCCTTAACCTTTCCAATAATAACAGAAATAACAGGTTGCCCACTTCCCTGGGGAACCTGTTCCAATGCTTGACAACCCTTTTGGTGAAGAATTTTTTCCCAAGAGCCAACCTAGACCTCCCCGGCGCAATTTGAGGCCATCTCCTATTGTCCTATTGCTTGTTATTTGGAAAAAGACCGACACCCACTTTGCTGCGATCTCCTTTCAGGCAGTTGCAGAGAGCAAGTACTTTAATGTTTATTGAAAAATATTTCCCTTTTTTTTACTTCATAACTCTATAATCACTGGACTGTTGTGGGAGCATACAGTAACCTTTACAGATATTTTACCAATTTTTCATGCTAAATTCTTCGAGTTACGAGGTAAATCTTCAATACAGTCTAGATACTAATAATGCTAATAATTAAAAATCAATAAAAATTCCTTATTTATGGTTTACTAAAAAAAAAATTCCTCAGACCAACAACATACTGAATGATCTGATCATCTGTCTCCTACCAGGCAGTGAACAATATGCAAGTGACGTCACTTCTAAAAAAGTTGCCAAGAGTCTGATAGCAAAGATTCTCTGCTGGTGATAACTTTTAATTATGTTTCAACTGATTACAATGGAGATGTTGAAATGATGATGTTTCATAATTCTAGCTAGCTTCTGGCCCTTTTCTTGCCCATCCCCAGACATTTGCTGGTGTCTTCCGAGAAGCCATCTGGACATAGTCTTAAGAAAGAGTTAGAAACAGTATGTAAGTGACTAATCTTTGTAACTTTGTGAGAGAAATAGACACCTAAATTCACAGAGTCCTCTTTATTTGCATCTCTAAAAGGAATTATTTAGTAGAATGATTTTTTTTACTAGAACAAGGAGACTGTGTCATTAGCAAATATTCCATTAGTTTATCTGGAATATTTTAATAAGATTTGTAGGTTAATGAGACACCCAACACTTTAATTCAAACCACTATCAAAAAGTAAACTAATGCCTAGTAATATCTGAGTGTTCAGAAAACTTGAACACAAAACAGTATATTTGCTATTGGAAAAATTCTGCCAAGTTTTAAAAGGATGAAATCAGTAGCAGACTACAGAAATTGGGAGGGGGGGGTGGGGGGGCGCTGTGTGGAAGAAGTTTTACTCTAAACCTCAGCAGAAAATAAAGGAAAACATCAGCCTCTCTGCATGTTTCACTGATCTATCCTGTAGAACTACATATAAAGATAGTAACTCTCCGGAAAACCTATATTGTGTAAGTTAGTCATGCCAATTGATCGATCTAAGCTAATAAGGATCAACCACCGAGTTGATATTGTACGCTCAGAACCTAGTACCATTTTTTTGGAAATGGTTAAATGCTCAGAAAATGACAGTGGGAAATGGACATTTACTACTTTTTTTCACAAATTAAATTAAATGTAGTCCTGCATTTACCATTAAATTACTTGATGACCCTCTGCCCCCCTAATTTCCTGGAAAAGAAATGAGAAGCTAAGGCATTTTGCTTGCTTTTGTCACGGTAATGTTAGTCATCATGTCGATTTGAACATGGATTGCTGTTACTTAGCATATGAACGATTTAATTAGGCATTACCTACACAGAAAAAATGGATGATCTGGTATCCCATAGGAAGACAAATATAATTTTACCAGTACAACCCACATTTAACACCCTTACTTCAGCACAAAAGTGTAATTTTTGGTTTAACATCAAACTGTTTCAACAGCTCACTTCTGGAACAGGAGTTTTTATTTGAGGTATTAAAGCAGCTTCACTTTATATTGTAAAAAACACAACCAAACAAAACAAAAACAAACCAAAACCAAAACAAAACAAAACTAGTTCCCAGGTACTCATCACCTTTTTAAACAAAATATTCTACAGCAAATGACAATTTCACTGATGTAAATCACATGTAGCAATGTGTCAATACAAGTATTGAGGGAAATGATTAAATAAGGACAAGAAAGGTGTTGAATCTACACAGGTACATTAATAAGACTTTAATTAAAAAACATTGGAATTAATACAACTTTTCATGTCACTGGACTCTAGTTCAAGTTCCTGGGCTTCAATAAGAATAAGGAAAATAGGGAATGTATATAATAATTACTAAAAGAACAGAAGTAAGAAACTGGATGGTAAAGGCTCTTGTATAGTTGTAAGTCCGACATCCACTTAGACACTTTTGTTTCTATAAGCAGAACAATTACTAAAGGAATAGTAGAAATACAAGTCCTTAATTTACATCATACTGAGTTAGAGAGAAGGGAGAAAATCAACAAGTGTTACAAGAAAGGATATAATTGAAATACAATCATAGTTATTAAAACTACACTGTGAAGGAACTTCTAATTGTATATATTATTCTCTTTCCATTCTTAGATCTTACTTTTTTATTATTATGAATTAAGAAGACCATGATGAATTTTTATTGATTGCTTTTTGATGGTATTGATGGCATTCTGGAATTTCTGGAAGTGTTCTGGAACTTCCTCTTCATCAGGCTTAATATCACTGTGTAATTGGCTTTACTTGAATGAGTAGGTGGCACTCCACCTGAGTTTGAATTGGTCTTTAAGGATCTATGATTTAAAATCCTTCAGGGCAGGTTTTCCACACTGTTCATAACAACACATTATGTAGTGTTGGTACCTGCTGAGTGCTGAGTGCTTTTGAAATTCTATTCCTAGCTCTAGGCTAGGCTCTGACAATCTGGCTCTGAGCCTTTTTTTTTTTTTTTTTTTTTTTTTTTTGTTGTTGTTATGGTTGTTAATCTGGACCATGCAAGAAAGATATTGCAATGACTATCATTGAACTCCTGTAAAACACAATCAATTTCATTATTAGAATAAAGCTTGGACAAAAGGCATTTCCTGTAGAATCTGTCAATGTGCTTGCTTAGAGCATGTACAAATCCTTACTGTTATTACACAGTAGTGTGAGTAGGAGATTGGAGATGGCAAAAGACAAATTAGAATCTAAGTAATGTTCACTTTTTCTGCTTCTCTTTTATTCCTTACCTTTCCTTTCACACAGACCTCACACCAAAAGAATTATCTTCTGAAGACTCAAGCATTTTAATTTAGTTCAGTGATCACAGCTTTGAAAATTTTGCTATTGACTAACAAAAAACCCATGGCTTTCAGTGTTCTGTTTTACCTGGTAAAGGTTATTTATGAGAAAAAGACATAATAATAGGCTGTTCTGCATCAACTTTAATCCTGGTGGTATCCTGACCTTATATTATCCTTGATGTCACTCTATTAGACTGTTACATTCAACATAAAATTAGTACAGTGTGATTTGGCAGGTAGAAAAGAAAAATATAGCATCTTAAAATAAAATAATAATGCAAAAAGAAACTTTCCAGTAAAAATAGATGTTGAGCTAAACAAAGCTTCTTGTGTTTTCTGTTCTTATGTGTACAGTGCATCATCCAGAAAATTATGCACAAATTCACTGTCAAAATGATAATTTAATACAATATGCATTTAAAAAGTAGCAAATGAAATTCCACATCCCAAACAGACTAGAGTAACCTAAAGGAGGAAAAGAAGTGACATAAAGGGAACAGATAATATAAAAAAAACCCCATTCAAAGTAGCTTTCCCAGTCTATACCCACCAGGCTAATGACACAGTACCAGTCATGTCAGTACAATATCTTAGATCATAGGCTCAACTGCAAAAGATAGGTATCTTAAACAGATCTACCTTTGTGTACACCAAGTACAGATAATAGTACATTTATTTAGAAGGTAGCTTTAATGTTGACAACTAAAAAACCAAAATTCCTGGAGTATGTCAATCTAATCTTATTTACATCTCCCTATATGTATAACTTTATGCTTACTTTTTTCAAAAGTATAATATATGTGATATAAAACCTAAAAATATAACTCATTAAATATTCTGATTTTCTTTTTTTTTTAACTTTTTGATATTTAGATAGAATTTAGGCAACTATCTGTCTAAATCTGAATTGCAATGAAAATCTAGTTTGGAGAGCAAGCTGCTCAGGACAAACATGGTACTTAGGAACCTTGGAAACTAGAAATCTGAGAGGACTGCCTAATGGGTTTGTAGGCAGAGAATTCTGTAAAATAAAACTGAGATCTTTTCTTGGGCTTCAAATGAGGTTCGGATGCCTATATCCCCATTAGGTGAACTATATCCACTCTAAATTTTCTTGTGTGCTCTAAGCATTTGATAGCAGGTACTCTGCTGGCTCACTAACAATACAAACAACAGACTTGCATTCAATTTTCTCCAACAGATTTCTTTTAAGCATTTATTTCAAAATCTAGTTTTTCATTTCAGTGCTGCTTAAAGTTAGTTCTGACTGAAGCTGTCCTGGCTGAGTGCTTTTTCACATCAGTAACATTTCTTTCAAATGTTTTGATGAGCCCATTCTTGGGTTTTACTCCATAAAATTTGGGGGACACCAGTGCTGGAGTACAGGCACTCTTTCTTTCTCAGAACAATCTTTCAACATTTCCTCAGTTTCCTAAATCTAGCACACAGGAGTTAGGAACATAAACAAAATTGAACTGCAGTGCTACGTGTCTATCAACGCCATGATAGTGATCAATAAAATGGCGGGGGAGGAGGCCAGTAATCTCTTTTCACACTCTGCACTTTATGCAGCACATGAATTTGGCAATGCACACACATGCACAGAGCAATGCTCACCACTGTGAGAGCTAGGACAGACATTGGATCGATCGGGCCTCTGCAGGATCTTCTGTCAGAAGCAAGGGTATTTGTCCACTGTAAAAGAGTAAGAACCCACTTGCAATATTTTACCTAAAGATCTTCTTAGGAACAAAACCAACACAATATCAGGCTAAGGTAAAGAAAGAGAAGGTTCACACTGCACACGGTGGCAAATCTAACAGTGAAACAAAGAAACTGCTGTTCGGATGAAAAGGCCGGTGTAACAGGGGCTGCTCTGCAGGCTTTAGCAAACGCAGAGACTTTGTGCTGATTCGGATGCTGCCAGGGGATGTCAGTTTTCAGTTGAATCAGTAACTGGACAAGTGTGTTATTTTGGTCCAGCAAGGATTTCAAAATACTTTTTCACCTTCTTTTCGATTAGAGAAAAAAATAATTATTCAAGCAGATTTACAGTTGATGCACATGTTATTTCAAATCAATTTTCCTTCTAACAACATTCTGTCTAACCTCTGACCTGGGGAGCGACAGACTGTAAAAAGACACACAGGACTAAATTAATGTGTGAATACTGTTAGAACTGTTTAAAAGTTCAGTAGAGTAGCTTTCATTTTTTAGCTTCTTTATTTAACATCTCACTTCTACACTTTTCTTTTACTAAAAGGGTATCTTCCCATGTAGGAAAGGCTTAATGCTTCAGTTAATCCAGATGTGTCCCAGCTTAGAATTATACACTGTTGTGCCCAAACAATTTCACAGATTTCAAGAAAAAAATACATCATTGCTGAAATGCTTAATTTTATCTGAATGTATATATAGTTTAGTTATAAGCTGCAGTATTCTATATCATAGGGTGAATGATGAACATTCGCTTAAAGGAAAACTCAATTAATATTTCACATTGGCCTTCTAGGCATGTTACTATTTGTTCGTAACAAGGAATTTGCTGCAGCAAGTGTCTTCAGCTGCTAGGTACTGTGACTATAGCACTAATTACCATTTAATACTATGAGACTACAGTGTATTCACCATGGCAATGTTAGTATGTTAACATTCATTGCTTTTATAACATAGAATATTTAATTTTTTATGGTGTACTTCGTGAATTAAATTTAAACGTTTTCATTATTGCAGGGATGCTGCTTTCTAGGATTTCAGCATTTAAAAAAGGATAAATATGATTTTTAATAGTAGTGCACATTTTAATATTCAGACATTCCTTATGAACACTGATATTTGTCTTAATCAAAAGAATCAAATGGACAGCATTATATGTTATCCAGATTTTAATTTTAAGATAGCTTTCTTTCAGAGCCTTAAAAGCAATATTTCTACAGTGTCAGAAAATCTGACCTGAAAAAAACCAAGAAACTACAATGTTCACTGCAGCATGAAGAAGGATTTCCTCAAGCATGTTAAAATATAGTTAGATTTAAAAAACTACTCAGTTTAAAGTTTTAAACTACTCAGATTAAAATCTTTTTTCTGTTTGTCTGAAAAACATTCCAGAAAGGAAATTGTCTCTTTTTTGTTGCCCTCTGTTTAGGTACAATGTCTTGGATAGCATTTGTGTTGGACTACCAGTTCCCAGGCAATAACATGGGCCAGGGCAGCACTAATTACAAGACTTCCATATTACACAAAACTGGAAATGTAGACATGTATTTCCAAACGGGCTGTGGGATATACAAGAGATATTAAAATTATAATTTGAATATTTATTTTAACTACCAAATAAAACAACAGTTAACCCCCTGACAAGTATATGAAGATAATTAATAACCACCCAAAGAAATCACAGCTAGGAATCCAGGCCAAGTCATAAATAAGGGTTTGAGATTACTTTCCAGATAACACGTTTCTTTTCAACTTAATTTTTTCTGAAGAAGTTTGATTGTGCATGTTCCCGTTGTCACGCACTGGGTGGACAATTGCTCCTTCAGATATGTTAGAAGCACACTAAGTTAGCATACTAAAAATTCCCAGTCAATAAAAAGCAACGTTTCCTTTGTTTACGTTTGCATAAAAAGTCAAATCATTCACAATTTTTTAATCTAAAGTTATCATGATAATCTAGTCTTAACTGCATTTTAACACAGTCTATACTTCAGTAATATCTCTATGACTCCAAAGTGTACTAAGTGACTTTGAGAAATACAACATTGATTTAAAATTCACCTGTGTACGACATATCGTATCTTCTTTTATAGAGTTCTTAAGAAATTTACCATGAATATGCGGAACTTGGGTATAGTGTCTCTTATCCTATGCAACAAAAAGAACTTTTGGAATGAGTCACTTAAAAATTGTGTGCAACCATCAGTTTGAAAACACAATTTACACTGGATTTTTTCATTTTACTTATGCACGCAGATGCATTACAAGAAATATATGTACATATAAAATTAAAAATCAATTTTTCTTATTGAATTCAAGCAGTTAGCAGTGACTTTGGACCAAGATCATGCAGATGTGTGGGTGATTTCAGTCATTTGATGTACGTCTATTTCTGTTTCTGAATTTTACCTGTTGTATTTAATACAGTTTTGAAAAACTTCATTATAGACCCTATCCTGACAGAACACCATAAAATTTTCCCCTATATTCTCTCTTATTCTATTATCTCATCATATTGTTAAAGGTCATATTGATTTTAGGTGATATTTGTTTTAAAACAGTAGACTTGAGAAAGACATATTTGAACAATGGATATCTATTGGCAATAAATTTGCTGTTTAAGCAAATAAACATATTCCAGGTCTACCTGGAGAGTAATATTTTGCCTTTTGTTGTAATTTGCAACGAATATTGACTTCAAGTCAAGATTTGAGGGGGTGATAGCTGTGACATAGTAATGTTTCTTTTTATTCACAGCTATGCTTCTGCTGAGAAACTAGATGACTAAATGACATGACTTGATCAGTCCATGTGTACCTTAGTGATGCATGCTAATGTGTAACTTAAGAAGCCTAAAGCATAAACCTGAAGTTTGGATGTTTCAGATACTGGTATTACTGAAAATGCTAAGTAACATGTAAAACTAAATAATGAGTTTAATAGGCAATAATTTACATGTATCAAGTGTGATTGAGTACATTAATTAATATCTGCAATAAAACAATCTCTATGCTAGTTACAATCTTTGAAATTATTTTAAGCAACTTGAAAAACAGATAGATTATTTACAAAAATAAGGAACGTTGTTGTACTTGCCACTATTTCCTCCTCATCCTTTATTTTTTCTTCTTTTAAGTCATAAAATTCTGAATGATTTTTGGCTTTTTCATACAAAGAAGGCCCAATATCTAATTAATTGAATGATACCACTCTCACCTTCATTGAAAAAAGTAATTCTGGAGAATTTTGTAATATCCTGACAGGAAAGCCTCAGAGGTTAGACTGAGCCTTAGAGGTTAGAGCAGTTCTCAAGGTATATGTGCAACAGTTCATGACGAAAATCATATAGCTACAGTAATCAGGTAGGATTAAATTGCTCAGACATCAGTAAAGCTGTGTTTTAATGCATCTTTGATGCAAAGACTGAAGGGAGGAGATTTCAGTGGTAAAAGTACAAGAAACACTTTTAGATTCAACTTTGAATTCCAAGCTCTACTGTTGGTTAAATTAACAGTTTGTCTTCCATAATATTGCAAGTTTGCATGGATGTTTGCCCTTGACCAAATGCCCAATTCACAGATACAGTGCGACAACGTCTGCAGTTTTGTCTTCTAGAGGTTTGAGCTTTTATGTGATGATGTGTATAATGTTTTCAAAACGTGAAATGTTTGGAGATGTCTGAAGATGAAAGACTTTATACACATAAAAATATTATCTTCCTTGCTACTAGATGTTTGGGAGTCTTTAAAACAATAATACACTTTCTAAATATATTAGTAAGCTTTGCACAGGAATTCTCCAGATATTCACTTATTTACTTATTGCTTAGGGTGGTGCTACCTTGAACACCTTTGAATTTCTCTTTCATAAGCAATGTTGATGATGGAAGTTTGGTCAGGTGCTGTCAATTAAAAGGTATCTGCACATCAAGGCTGAACCAATGTAACATGATTTTGAAAGCAGTGAGACAGTGGTGCAGTGACTGGCAGAAGGCCTAGTTTTTGTGCTGTCCACAGACCTTAGAATCAGTGAAGTGTTTAAAAGGAAAAAATGCATGTTGGGAATAGTGCTTGACCAGTGTTTATTCCCCCTTAACACACTAAGACCAGCAACACAATGTTTTCATAAATAAAATGCTGCAGGGCAAGCTACTCTCTGTCCTCTTCCTTCTCAGATCTCAGGAAATACACACCGTGAAACAGATATTGTAAATGGCTTAGAATGTACCCAAATACAATGGACTGGTATAGCAGTAACAACAGCAGGGTTAAGGGTCTAGAGCACAAGTCTTATGAGGAGCTGCTGAGGGAATTGGCGTTGTTTAGCCTGGAGAAAAGGAGGCTCAGGAGAGACATTATTGCTCCCTACAGCTCTCTGAAAGGAGGTTTCAGCAAGGTGTCAGCCTCTTTTCCCAAGTAACAAGCTATAGGACAAGAGGAAACGGCCTCAAGTTGTGCCAGGAGAGGTTTAGCTTGGATATTAGGAAAATTTTCTTCACCGAAAGGGTTGTCAAGCACTGGTGTAGATGTGCACTTAAGGATATCATTAAGTGATGACCGATGATCTCAAGGGTTCTTTCCAACCTAAACAATTCTAGGATTCTATAACCACATTTGTGCTACCTCAAGGGGTAATAGCAACAAAAAACTTAACATTCTTACTTCAACTACAAATTTAATTTATAAAACTACATACTACCCCTTTAACTCTCTCCCCTGTGGTCGGATGGGGGACAGGAATTGTGTGAGCAGGTGTGTGTGGTTTGGCCCCCAGCCAAGGGCTAACCCACCACAAATACATACACAAGTTATTAACATATCTGGCCAAACATAATCTCTTACACACTTCCTTCAAGAAATATAGTAGTCCTAATATCCTTAACTTCAAAAATTATGTTATTGTAGCAGTAAAAGTACAATTCACGTTACGTAAAGCATTGAAAAAATATTCTCTGTAGTTGAGCAGATATTTTGCACTGTTGTTTGCTTATAGTAAAATTGTAATAGTAGCAACAACCAGTATGATAATTGTCCTATGTCAGACAGAACACTCAGACCAATACTGATGCTAAATTCTGTTAACTCAAGTGATTTCACCAAAATTCTTTCTTCTCTTTTGTATTTTCAGAATTCTTACATAGACATATGAAGATGACAGTCATCAAAGAGGGCTTTCTTGTTCCCTTGAGCCTCCTAAATTTGAACATCTTTTTCAGGTCATGACACACGTGAAACCTCTTTCTTCCATAAATTTTCTCCTTCTTACTCTCTGTGTCCCTTTTTATTGTATTCATAGTGAGCCTTCAGACTATAAGTAACCTGTATTTCGAAGCAAGACTGAAAAATCAAAACTCTTCCAGTAAAAGAATATCTGAATTCACACAGAACTAGTGAAACGCGTCAATAAAAAACGTGGTTACTTCACTTTATCAGATTAATTTTTTTCCCCAAAGTAATAAATGTGTAACTGAGGATGTCAGATATTTGAGTTTACTTTATGATCTGAATGGATCTCCTTTTAGAGTCTTACGTCAGAGGTAGATGCTTAAAAGTTTTATTTCAAATCACAAAAGTATCTGCAAGTTATTTTTTAATAAAAAAGACAATTTCTATTTCAATGTACCAAAGTTTATTCAATGAAAAAATGAAATGGTTTACATTTTCTGATGATGGGCTTATTTTGACTTAAATTAACATGTTAGATACTAATTATGTATCATGGATCCAGATACTGAACAGACCCACAGAAAAAACTTGATTATAAAGGGTGATTTAGAAGACAATGGTCCTCCAAAACACGAATCCCAAATACTTCTTTCAATATTCAAGTTAAGATAGAAGAATATTCTAAAACAAATAACTGTTGTAAAATAGGTGGTAATAGTGAAACTACACATTAATATTGCAGGCAGTGCAGTAAGCAAACGTAGGCAGTCATAGGAAAATATTATTTGTGTATAGATAATGTGACTTAGCTGATTAATTTTTGTTTGTGAAGCTATGCCAATTTACACCAGTATTTGTCCAAGTATCATTCTGTCTTACTTTTTATCTCACTCTTTTTTTTTTTTGTTTTTGTTTTTTTCCCCAAAATCCTGGTTGACTAATCTTCCATACAGAGGTGAAGCAGGTAGGATCTAATTAAATGATAGAAGACTTCATTAACTAATGTAAATGAGTAGAGGTGGTTTGATGAGAGTTACATTATACTGATCTTCACCAGCTGAGGTGATCACCTATATTTTCTAAACTACTATTAATACTGTGTGCAGCATCAATATGAGAATGATGTAAAGAAACTGAAAGGCATTCAGAAAAGAACCACAAATTTGACTGAGAAGATGAAGGGAGTTTATAAAGAAAGGTTAAATTGTTTACATAGATGTACCCAGATAAATGTAATATGGTAAATATTTACATGCATTCAAACATTGTAAAAATAAGAAAATAAGGAAAATAAGAACAGTTTGTGACTACAAACTAAGTTGCATTTAAGGATCATGGGGATAGAAATTGAGCAGTGCCTGGCATTGCAAGGACCTATGTTTCTCAGGGCCTCCAGTCTATAGCCTTGTAAAACTAACAACAATGAGAGTAGTACCAAAAGACACTCATAGGAATGAGTGGGAAATGAGCTGAGAAAATTAAAGCTTTATATCAGAAATAAAGCCTACACAAGCTCAAGAGACACTAAATGTTGTTTATATATATAGATAAATGCTACAATTCTGCATTAAGCATTACAATCAAAATGTATTGGGTTTTTAAAAAATTAACATACTGTAAGACTATTATTAATAAAATACAGTGCCTATTTATTTTGTTTTTATTTATTAGAAATCAAAGAATCATGAAAACAGAGACCCAGGCCATGTTATGCAGAGACATGCCATGCTGAGTCCTGCATTTTTGGATGGTCTTTTCCAATGTTTGGTTGCTCTTACAGTGAAAAATTCATATCCAGGCAGAATTTCCCCTGAACTTGTGCCTGTTGCTTCTCATCACCTGCAACCTTGTGAAGGGAGTACCTCCATTTGTCTATAAATGTCTTTTTTAGGTAACTGAAGACTGATTAGTTCCCAGTTCCTCCACTTTTCTTCATATGTCAAATTCTCAAACCTTATAAACAACTTAGTGACCCTCTGTTAAACTCTTTCCAATTTTTCTATGTCTCTCTTGAACTTGCAGGGCCAAAACTGGACACAGTATCTAATGTATCCCAGCAAATCCTGAGTAGAGTGGGGAATAATTACATCCCAGGAGACCTGCATGGTTAAACAGGG
>NW_010105420.1:22669-24696 GCF_000699245.1 Pterocles gutturalis | reverse complement strand
CTTCCCCTGAGCCCCGCCGGAGCGTGGCCGAGGTAAATCCACGCGTGTCGGGAACGCGCCGAGGGCGGTCACCCACTGCCGCCCCGCGCTCTTCGCTGTCAGCACGTTTCCTAACTTACACCTGCCTTTCGGAACAGTTTAACATTTTGAAGAAGGAAAGCAAACCACAGGTGTGATTTCACCTGGTCTCGGGTGGTTTGCTGTGAAAAACGCGGCTTTGGGCAGTCGCACGGCTGCGTGGGTCTTACTGCCCGCCACCGCTCCCCGCGCCAATGCGCACTCCCTTCGCCAAGGCAGAGCAGGAAATTCCCGGATCTGTTCAATAGCACGAACTGCTGCCCTGCAAACGTTTAAGGCTATTGGCAAAGCTGGAGAGGATGCTCCGGGACTCGCAGCACTGGTTGGGGGGGGAAAGGCACCTCGCTCTGCCCGTCAGTAACACGAAGGTAGTAGCATTTACCCACTTCAAAGGGAACTGTAATTCTTCATCATTGTCAGCAAAAGACTTTGAGCTCCTCAAATAGATGAAAGGCTATACAAGTGCAAAACATTAATGCTTTATAGCTGATGAGGGCATACACATTCAAATCCTAAATGACTGCAGAGGCACACAGGTAGCACATGCAAATAGGGTAGGCATGAAAAGGAAACCCAGGCCCTCTCGCACTTTAAGGATGAATAAAACATGCAGTCACTAGTTTTACATCTTCTAAACGCATTATATGTTATAATAATGTTGTAGCCCCAGGTGTGACAGCATCATAAATAAATGAGGGCAGAACCGGCACTCTGTGGGCCCAAGGTGTTTTCATTTACTAAGCGGTTAACAGCAAAAAGGAGACCAAAGTCAAACTTTTAACAGCCTTATACCAAGAATCTTGTCAATGCATAAACTGCCTGGGTGAAAAAAGCCTACACCACTCCCAAAAGAGCCATGAAAAAAAGGTACCATTCCACTCTACGGTGCTGGGCTATAAACATGTGGAATGTGCATAAGGGATGGTAAACTGGCAACTTTGTGGGGTTGAAAAAAGATTACCATATCTTACATTTAATCTCAGATGGGCTGCATATTGAGTGGCAGAATTGAGCTCCAAGTATAAAGAGGGACATGCCAGAAGGATGCTTTACTACTGAATGCCACGTCTCTTGACTGCAGTTCACTTCGACAAAAGACAGATTAAATGAGATTCCCTCACAAGTTTAAGCATAAACCTAAAAAGATAAGCAATCAGATCAATTCACGCTGGGTGCAGAGACAGAATAATAGGGACAGTGGAATTTAGGTCCAGAAACTTCTTGAATCGCTTCTGAATGGCTTGCTTCAATTCCTAAGAAAAGTAAATTTAACCCCCCCTCCTCCAGCATCCATAATCTGGAGATTGTCTGTACAGAAAACAGTTACATTTTCTCTAACGTGCTCTGAAATGCCATATATAATGCATTTTGCTGGAGACTGCAGTAGCTGCACAATACCTGTGCACTTACACTACAGAATATCAAGAAAAAAGCTATTTGCAGGGTTATCTCCTTCCATGCGGAGAGCTGACTTGCAACAAAAGTCAATGACAAAGCGAAAGTGTACTTTACTAATTCATAATATATCTTGTAGACTTTTACCTAAAGATAATTCTGCTTTATAAGGCTGTTTAGAAATCCATAAAGCTTGACTGTGGAATAAGGGGTGACAGGCACCTGAACCAAGTTGTTAACTCCAGTCATCATTGTGGGTGCTCAGCTCCTTTATCTTAAGTGGGGTTTACCAGGTACGTTTACATTCCCTTCCAGTTTTAGTCCTAATTCAGCAAATATTTACATGCCTGGGTAACTTGACTCACTGGAGTAATCTTATTGATCTCAATGGAGATGTACATATGGATAAAGCTATTTGCAGATGCAAACAGGATGGGCCCTTAAGCCTGAATTTCAACAGGTGGTTGGAAACTAGGATGAATGTAGCAACCTCTCTTTTTCGCAGCAATGTTTGAAATGACAAGGGGATTGAACTTGATTTTTAATCAGTTAGG
>NW_010105420.1:0-22638 GCF_000699245.1 Pterocles gutturalis | reverse complement strand
ACAGGACAAAAAAAAAAAAAAAGTGTAAAACTCCTTATACTAGAGACCTTCTTGCTTTTGCCATTTTGATTGTTTTTTCTTAACCATTTTAGCTGAAGTTTTCAAATCAAGAAACCTTACCCCAAATTTCAACCATGTATTTTGTAATTAATGTATTCCCTTTTGTACAAGACAGTTTACTGAATCTCTCATTAATGTCTATTTCTCCCCTTTTTTCCCCAGCAATTTCATAGTGGGTTTTTCAGTGTTTTAAAGGAGCAACAATTAAACCGATGGAGAAGTTCGTCAGAAGTCCAGATCAACAACAGCTGACCTGATAGAGCCACCGCAGTCCTGCATGGAGGCAGTCCCTCTGAAAAAAAACTTCTTCAGCAGTCCTGTCTGTCACATTCTGCTATACCTGGAACAAAGGCCCCTGGCTCCCACCCTAGGAAGGGGGGAAAGAAATGGAGGATGGTGATAGGAGGATGTACATGAAACTCATCTGTCTGAAACATTCCATATAAATTCTTTGTCTCTCAGTAACAACCAGTGAAAGTTAAAGAGCAAATCAAACATCAGGTACCTGAGATGGATGTCTAGTGGCATTAAGAAGGATCTGTCCAAGGGGACTCTTAAAGGTCTGTACTATTCAGACTGAAATCGGATGTGCTGTTGACTACTCAATTCAGGCTGTGCGCAGGGCGATATTTAGGGTGAAATAATGTCAGGCTCCAGAACAGAACTGTGAAAGTCCATTTTTTGTTTATACTTTTATATATTAATAATATATACATATGTTTTAACACCTAACATTAAATCTTTTTGGAATTACCTGAATAACAACATAGAGTGTATTATTGTAATAGTACTAAAGTCAGCACCACACCAGTGGTCCTGCTGGCTTCATGTATAGTAAAGCATAGTAAGAGTTTACAACACAAGAAAGCAAAGGGAGTATTATCCCTCATTCTACAGATAGAGAATTGAAGCACACATAGATAAGAGATTAGCCAAGGGTCATGCAAAACTGATAACTCAGATCTCTCAAGTCAGGCCTTAAGGTCAAGCCCATCCTCCTGTCTAATGAGCTGTTACTGCAAAGCCTATCATTTGTTTTCTTAAACTGGGCTGCCAAACCAGACAGCTAAAACATACTTGAAAATTCAGTACTGAAGAACTATTTGCTTAATAGTAGTTTTCCTAAAATACACGCTATGGTATTATAAACAGACCATAAAAATAGCCCATTGAAAAGAAACCTTTGTTTGGTCAACCCCAGTGCTACGCAGTGCTCTATTCCTGTAATTTAAATGAATGGGATATTTGGAACACAGAACTTCAATGAATGAGAACTTCAAACAGAAAACAGGCTGTTCTTTTCAGCACCGGAGGTCAAGAATACATCGAGCTTTTATTTTACTTTTCTTCTTTAAAAAAAATTATGCTTCACATCTTCTTTTTACATCAGCAGAAATTACAAACCTATATATAAAGCAAAACACAGTAGCCCTTTCATTAGCAGAACTAAAACAAACCTGAAACTGTCATACCCCGATTTTTAAGTCACTACACTAGTCTTGAAATATCAGCCTTCTTTGTAAATTGCATAAAGATGAGCAAAGGTTAGCAGTGTCACAATTTAAAACCGCTATTAGAATGTTGTCCTGCAACACATACTTTCTAATAGCTAAAAGAACAACAATTAAGAAAACAATCAAAATTTGACATCACACACTGTTCTGGAGCCTTGGAAAATCATCAGTGTCATAAAAAGGTGGTCAGACTTGTCTATACCAATGAACAGCCCTGCAGGTAAACCTTTGGAGTTTTGAAACAAGCAGTTTTCCAACATTAGAGGCATACTACCACTAATTTTATTATTTTAAATTATTTATTTAATTTAGCTTTCATATGTATCCACTGCTATCTCTGTTAACAAGTACAGGCAAAGAATATGGAAAAGCAAGAAGGGTGAAGTGTAACTATTTAACAATTGCGTCTTACAAATGAATACATGGATTTAGTGTGGCACTGGACATTTTATATAATCATGATTCAATTAACTTTGATAAAATTGTAAGAAAAACATATCTATTAGAGAGCTATATATGCATGTTCCCTTATGGATGAAAAAAATAAATAAAACAAGTACCAAAGTGTCCTAGGAAGCTTGTTGTCAGTCTGCAAAGTTACTGTCAATGCCTGCTCTTTTTAGACATGCTGATACCATAAAATCTTATTTGAAAAGGCATTGATTGTTGATAGATATGTTTATAAACAAGCTGGTTGACTGTATATTTTGTAAAAATATAGTATGTACTTCAAATAACACCATCTCCTTTTAAATAAACTTTGAACACTTCAATATTTTTATTCTTTAGCTGTCAAAGGCAGTGCATCTAAAGAGAATGGAGAATTTGTCTCATTTCCCTTAGACTCATATGGGATCAGTGTGAAAAACTTTTTCTTACTCAATTTCTGACACAAATAAATAGTATTCATGGAAACATTTTCCTCACATTTTCTATCTTTCTAAAAATACTAAAATCTGACAAAAGCCATATAATTTTTTCATTATCTCAGAGTGATAGGTCTCAAAATATGAATCTTCTCACAAAATAAAGAAAATTGCTTTATTTCAGGAGGAAAAAAAAAAGTTAAGAAGTAGTCTGAAGTGTTGCAGAAGCTAAAATGTGTGGTTAACATCTCCTGTTAGAGGCTGGACACTATAAATTTCTAAGTGCTCGATGTCTTGCCCAGCAGAACTAGAGCCTCATCATGCTACTACAGCACAACCCTATTGTCATGTAACTTCAGTGGGAGCAGGGCTTCAAAGGACCTTGTTTTCATCTGAGCTAGACTTGCCTTTGACTTTGCTAAAAATCACCATTTTCATTTGATTTGCACAACATAAGCTCCACCTGGTAAAAACATTTTTGCATGATACAGTGTGATCACATACATAAACATGACGCATTTGGACAGTGTAACAGCAGCTGAGTGAACTCCCCTGTGTGAGTATACACTTAAAGGGAATTTGTACAAATACAAGTTTTGTCTGTTGAAAGTCAGAACTGACATTTGCCTTGATAAAATCTAACACTCAAGACTTACTCCAAAAGTATATTCACATCTCGAACTATGAAAGCCAAAATGCAAGTTTCTGAAAATTAGAATTAAGTCCTTATCTTGCAGAGTTACCCAGGAAAATTTCAGATTTTATTTGAAAGTCAGTTTCATTAATGTCTTTTAAATTATATTGGCTATTTTAGAGTGCACTACAAAATGATGTAACAGGAGGTCAACAGGAAATAGAGGTAAATGCAAGGCTGCAGTGAGAAACAGCAGATTAGCGTGTTCCCAAAGGATAATAAACAATTCACCTCTTCCCTTTCCAGTATGGAAAAAAGGAAATTATAGAAGAATAAAGACTGGAAATATTTCCCTTACGCCACATACATATGCTATAAATATCTCAATGTCTGTACACGCAAAGCCAAATTTTGCTAAGGTTCACATAATATTTATATCACCATCCATCAGGAAAAGCATCAGTATGGTAAATATGTTGACTATCATCAGACAAGTACAATTAGCATACTGATCTCTCATTGCTGCCCCTGGCCTTTACCTTTCTTGCTAGGGATCAAGCTGGCAAGCACTCCAGCAACATAGATAGTGCAACCTCTTGTCTTCAGTTAGCAATAATGCCTAAAAGCCTAATCCATTCCAATGCTGAGGGTGCTTTTTCTCATCTCTTGAGTTACCTCAAGTTTAGATTGCTGTCTGCTCAAGTGCCTTTGGTCCTTGATACAACTTTTTTTAGATTAAGTATGACCTTCAGTAAGACAAGCCTGCTTAACTATGTATTTGTGCAGAACCTTAAAGCATGAAAATACCATTAAAATATTTTACAACAAATTATTTCCTTTGTGAGGTGAAGTACTAAAGTGCTTCTGAATAGCTCATAGTGGAAATTCTACATAAAGAGAAAACACAAATATCAACTGAAAGTTTTCCCTCATAGATGATAAAAATAAAACTAAAAAAGCATTTTTTAAAGGCACAGTTGCAACATACATTATGAAACATTCTACTTCATTATCTTCTTGCTGCCCCATTTGCAATCCACTAGGTCTTACCAAGTTAACACCATGGACCTGCAAATATTTATACATTTCAGCAGCTGTAATTACATAAAGAACACCACTCATTTCTTCAGCTGTTCCAATTCACCTGTTCACCTATGTGCAGGTTTGCCAGACCCTGCCTGAAGAAATGCACAGATAGGCGGCACAGCATGTGCAAACCACTGCATTCAAAAGGCAATACCTTTTTTCTTTTTCCTGAAACTTGGACCTAATGCTTTACTGCCTGAGTGTGCAGGTTGCAATGGATTTGACGTGGGACAGTTAGATCCCACCTGTGGCCAGGTGCTGATGCTGCTGGGAGGGCCACCCAGGCTGCAGTACCAGTGATGGCCCAAGCGCTGCTCCGAAGCTGGTCTGGCAGCATTAGCCACTGCAATGCCCAGCACCCAACCTTGCCCGAGCAGAGGGGTTTCCGCCTTGTACCTGGGCCAGGAACCGCATCGCTGCCCTGGCAGCAGTGGGGGAAGCTGGTGCCACAGTTTTGCACCATCCAGTGCAAAGGTGCTGACAAGGCGCTGGGGCTGACACATACTGGTGTGTGCAGTCCTTGTCCTGCTCCAGTGGCTCCTACTTGACAATTCATTGTAGCCTAAGCAGGGCTGGAGGTTAGAAAAGCATTCACGAAGAATAGCAAGGAGGGCTAGCTCCTATTTGGAGGCTGTGCAGGAGTGAAAAGTTTTTTTCAGAAGCATAAACACATTAGAGCAGGGTACAATAAAGATATAAAAATGGAGGGTGGTCTTTGCAAGTTGTTAAATCTTTGTGTACTTATGAAGAGCTATGAATTGCAAAGGGCAGGAGATGCACAGGCTGACACATGGCACATCCTATGGAAAGCAATAATGATGGTTAATTAAAGTTGTACCTTAAGCAGTCATGAAGGAGGGGGTGGTATGAGCAATGCCCTCAAAACACAGTAAAGTTGTTCTGCTACACCATGCGGCATATTCTTCTATGTTGGAGAGAAACAGGAGTAGCAGGGAAAGTCTGAAGTGCAATGGAAAAACATTACCCAGGAAAGAATAAAACTGAACTTAAAAGTTTAAGTGAGCACTCAGCTATCCTTGTCATAACAGTTTTGGGATAGTTTTAAGAACCAAAGCTGTGCTGCGAGAACTTCAGCATAACAGGAATCTGCAGATTGCCCATTGAAACAGTCTTCACCAGCTGTACAAGAGCTCAGAAATGACACAACTCACACTCTTCCTTAGTTGCATTTATTGTGCATGAACTTCACATTTTAGTGCTTTTCATAGAAATTATATAAACTGATATACACATTCACATCAAAACCTGAGTTCTAAAAACAAAAATACTTGTGTTCCTCACATATATACTATAAAATCCTGGCTGCATTTTCAACAACAGGTAAGAAGAACAGTCTAGTGTTGGGTAGCAACAAAACCTCCAATATTTATTGTTTTCCTTTAAATGACAACCTCCATGTTTGTTGCACACTAAACTGTTCAGTTATTTCTGAAGTTATGCCCTAGGACCAAAGTAGGAAGGATTAATTTTTATTTTTTTATATTCAACCACAAGACCACTTCTCACAAGAGCCTTCTTCCCAGTTTTCACTAGCAATTACCCTGTCCCCCCAGAGGTATTGGCTTCTAAAATAATTATTGGTCTATACTGGTAGACAAAGCAGTACCTAGAACAGAATGGCTCTTTCACCAGCCTTCCCAATAAATTAATGAAATGGAACCAAAATTCTCATTTCTCCAGCTTCCAGAAGCACTTTGTCCTCTGTTGCTTTTCACTTCCCCACATACACTATTTTAGCTTTTGAATCAAGATGCTGACATTTTTTGAAGAGTCAAAGTAAAGAGCAAGGATGCATGTAACTGATGTGCCTTTAACAGGATCTTTAAACCCATTCAACACAAGTTAGTTACTAGGTCAATGAAAAACCCTACTCAAGTTTTTCTTGTATTAAGTTAGTTCAGTTGGCAGAGTAGGAATTTTGCTGATTAGCTGACAAGACTCCTAGTAACAGGAAAGTCATCAGCCCTGAAGATCCCTCCTACAGGTTTTAAAGCCAGAATTCTGACCAACTCCTCAAATTGTTTATGATGTGGTTTTGTACCACACTTGCGAGATTTGCCACAGGGCACCCCTCTTTTTTTTTTAAATCCTAAATTGGATACCAAGTTCCCCCAGTGCCATAGGCAACAGTGTCATTCCTTTTCTTGACAAAGGAGAAGAAGAGACTGATCTAGAAAGCAAGTATCTACTTTGTATAGGATTATTGAAGTACACCACCTCTAACACTAGAAGTAATGGAACTCAGTGACAGAACACATCTAGTCTCAGGTTCATCACTAGAAACTGAAGAGACATTCTTTGGGAGTTTGAAACTTAAAGGCTACAGCAGTACAAAATAATAGCAACAACCGAACAAAGTTAAACCATTACCTCAGGTCCAACTTACATTAGGAATTAAAAATCCTTGAAGCTCTAGAACTTTTCAGAGATGATGATTTGAAGAGAGCCAAAGTGTCCAGTTGTAATAGGTTTACAGTGTATGCAGAGCTCATCCTTCCAGTTTAACTTCTATTTCAAGATGTGAAAGATGACTGAAGAAAAGTCATCTGTACAAATCAGTCTGGATATTACATTACCTTATGTTCCTTCCAGAGCTCCAGCAGCAGTTTTCCAAATGGTGTTAAGTTTTGATTTGCTGAGATGTTAGTGCCAATAGTCTTTTGCTGAGCAGTGCATTGTGTCGCTGAAGATACTCTATTACATCTCCTTGCTTTTCAACTATCTCTTCTAAACTTGAAATCTCCCTTGAAATAACAAAAGTGAATATGGGTTTCAATAAGTGACAGCAGCTTTCTAACATGAAGTGCCAGAGCTAATTAACAGATATCCAAGAATTTGCTTCCTTCAGTTTTACTTTTGTTGATCTCAACTAACTTTTGAGGGAGAAAGTCTCCAACACCTTTATGTTTAGCTTCCATTTTGTACAAGAAGGCAGGCAGAGAACACTGGCTAAACTTCATGCCATATATACATAAGTTACATATTTCCTGCTGGACAGTTACAAAAATGTTGTATGAGGGTTCTTACTATTTAACAAACCTAAAGTTAGTGAGCCAGCCAATATGCTAGAACTGTACTATGGCACCTTTTCCAAATATATTAGGAAGTTATTTTAAGCAGGCATGGTATTTTCATTGATGTGGAGATTACAAACTGTTTAAGACAGAAATTTCTTGATTTATCTGCAGTAGCATACATGATATACTAACATATACACCAATATGTCACAGTATCATAACAGCATCAGCACCAAACAGTTGTGTTATTTCAGATCTACAACCTCATGTACAGCTAGCCTCCCACTGAAATATCCCCAGCTTGCAGACCAGCTTCATTTCAACAAGGATAGTTTTACTTTATGTTCCAGTGTTACTAAGTTAATTGAGAAAAATCTGTAAGAGTACAGAATTGTAACAAATCTGTAATTAGGGACTTAAGAACACAGCAAGAACAGGTACCAATGCCCAAGCATATTCCAGTCTTCCCTCACACATTATTTCTTCCCAAGTGACTTTGGAATCTGCCCTCTTAGTATGCATGTGAGCATCCCAAAGCTTAGAAAGTTGCTCCTGAACCTTGCAGCATTTTGTGGAGAATCACATAGTTCCTTTTCATAGTTCTTAGAAAATACTGAGGAAGACAGCTAGAGAGGAAAAAAGCTTAGGTCCAATTAAAAACTTACTGTAAATTGGAAAAAAAAAATGTTTTGTAGACAGAAAGCTTGCAACCTTAACTAGTGATCTGCACTACCAACTTAAAGCACCAGAAGAAGTCCTGATCAGTAGCTAAGGTTGTAGAGGTCATAATATTAAAAAAACATTCTTATAACCAGGGTCAACTGAAGGGCTGACAGGATTCACTTTTCAATAGGCCTTAACTCTCAAGGGAAAGACGAGTCAGACCTATATAGAGCTGAATTAAAATAACTGTTTTGCAATCAGTTCTCACAGGAAGCTTGCACTCTTTAATCAGAACTAATCAGAGTCTTTTCCTCAGCTGGTCATTGTTGTAGACTCATTCCCTGGGCATTTGAGAATTTCTCAGGGGAGAAGCTGAATGAGAAAGGAATGAGGTCCACCATGCATTCACCATGGTGTTGATATCAAGACAGAAGTCAGACATTGTATCAAAATTCAAGACAACTCTAAATCCTTCCTGTATCCTGGACAGCTACTTCCAAGTTCCATAAAAGCATGTGCACACTGCATTTGTGACACCAGGGGAAGTGCTGAAGTATTAGTCACCACTGCATGGAAATCCATGTTAGTTTTGATGATTGTTTGTTAACTCATACCAGACTCATTTCAGCAACTAGAAGATGTTCAAGCAGTCGGAAGGTACAAGGACAAACAAGCCATAAGGCTCAGTGCTTGTAAGGTTGATGTTGGATAGCTTTTGTCTCATTGAGAACTCCCTTACCTCTTAAGTGCCCCACCCACCTTTGAAGTCCTTTTCCAAACTGGAAATATATTCCAAATCCCCTTGCTATGATCTCACATCCAACTGCTGGCACAGAACAAAGCTGCAAAGTTTTCTTCTTTTTCAACTACCCACAACGTACTTCCTTCCCTGAAAGAACTGCTTGAAGAAGCTAGGCTTCTGTAGGCATACTTTAAGGAACAGTATAAGACACCAGTATCTTTCCTCAAACTCCCATATAAAGTCAACTAAACCAGATTAAGCAGTTATTTATAGCACATTAAAGACTCATGCAACCAGCCATAAATGGTCAAATCATTTCTGTCCTCATGTTTGAGGATTTCTTCATCCTAACAATTTGCCATTACTATGTAGACAGCACAAGACTGTACTGCTTCTCATCTGTGCATGTAGAATGGCAGCCTTAAGTATACAGTTTCCTTCAGAACTATTATTCCCACCTCTCCTTTGGCTGACAGATTTAAGATTATATGCAAGTCTACAGAAAGTAATGCAATTACAGTAGTCGGTGTTAGCTATATACCATGGCTGAACACAGCACAAGATTAATACAGAAAAATCTTACCTGAATCCAATTTCTGAGGTAATATGACTAGGGTAGGCATACATCTTTTCTTCTTCAATTATATCAGGTCTTGGCTTTGCACGATTGAAGTTGCTTATTTTCACTGCAAAGTTTTATAAGTTAGTTGGAAAGCAACCAAAAAAAGAAAAGCTTTATCATCAGGCTCCAAGTTAAAACACAAAATCTGTAAGAGTTGATTATAAGATTGCCTTAGGATAGGAGATGGAAAGACAATAAAGGAATCTGGGGAGTGGAGAGGAAAGAAAGAAAAAGCAGAATCTCTCTGCTCATTTCTGGAATGGTTTTGATTTTAAGTTCAGGGTGGTTTGGTGGGTTTAGTTTGTTTGTTTTCCCCTCAGCCCTGCTGCTTAGAAGACCACAGTGAAGTGAAGACCTGAATGGGGAAGCTTCAACGTACTGCTTACCATCTGCAAAGTTTAATCTCTCACCTAAGAGAGGGTGAAACATTAGTTACTTTTGAGAGGGTATGTCCAAATGCAGGCCATAAATTAAGCAACATGTCCTAAAAAGTTGTGAAAAGTTTTGGTACTAGTATCTAGCTCAGAATTTCTAACTTAAGTTCTTTGATAAACACTGTTTTAACTAGACTACCTGCAATGAAGCAGCAGCTTGTCTGCCTGCTCTAAAACTAGGACAGACTTGCTACAGAAAGCCATTAAGTACCCCAACCAGAGTGGCTCTGTGCTCAGCTCCACACTGCGAAACCTGCAGCGTTGGCTATTAAAACCAGAAGTCATTCCTGGGCACCTGTGAATAAAGTTTGAGACTAAATTTAACAGATGTGGAATAGGGATAGGTGGGGGTGGAAGAAGCTGTAGGTACCCTCTGCTTTATTTCTGGAAGGAAGCTGAAAATATTTTCAGCCATTCAATATCACATCCTGATTAAGGGAATGTATCAAGAGATCCAGAGTATGCATTCAGGACTCTGCAGTTACGGCTGCTTGTGAAGCAATACATCTCATGCCACTGAAAAAAATACAGTCTGGCTCCATGAGAAATCCACACTACCACAGCAGAGAAAGACTGTCCTTGCAAGTCAGTAATATGATGGGGTTTATTACAGGCCACCCTGCCAAAACAATGCTAAGACCCTCCAGAGGTTAACTGCAAATTAGACTCAAAGGTTAGTTATTTCCATAATGGTATTCCTCTACAAATAAGCCATGAAGGAATGGATGTGGAATTCCCTGCATGTGTTTTTTGTGGGAATGTTAGTCTTTTATTCAAGTGATACTAGAAGTATGTAAGAAAGTCATTAAATACATATATTTAGTAAACCCTTTGAAGCTTGTCTCCCTATCCTATCAATAACAAACTTACAATAGTAAGCTGACATTTAGAGCTGTCTGTATCATACTTCATTCCATGCACATTTACCTTACTTGAACAATTTATATATGTCAACTCCTACAGGTCAATCACAGCAATTCCTTGTAGATTTCTGAATCTTTGCCTCTGCATTCTACAGCTATATATAAATACAATGCTGAATTGAGATAATTTTAAGAAAGGCAGTAGTACTTCACAGGACATTGGGCATCATACAATTCATAAAATAGCTCCAACAAGCAAGAGGAAATACCAGGAATTACAGTCAGCCATGCCACCACATGCCATTCCATGCCATGTAATTTGTGAAGCAGTAATATTTAAATGAAAATAAGTCAGGTACATGACTCTTCTACAGATAACTACTAGAATGAGGCATAAATGGTTAAGAAATAATTATTCCACTGTGGAGAAACAATGTATGAAGTGGTGCTACCATCCCTCCAAAATTTAGGAGGGACAGACTAACACAAAAAAGGGGTTGATCATGAGCTGCTAGTGTAAAGTTACCTTAATCTGCCCAGGGTTGCTCAGCTACATCAGCTGATACTATCTTAACAGTAAGGGGTATCTGCCAAGTGCTTGCCTGGGAAAGAGGCACTCCAACCCTGAGCAGAGCAATGTCCTTAAAGCTATCCTACTAAAGCAGCTTCATGCTTCCATCCAGTCACCTACTCTGCTCTGTTTGTGAGGGAAAAAAGAGTGTCACTTATTATAGATTCTCAGGTTATTTTCAAAACTGGCCAAATACATTTGTTTTGCCTCAGCTTAACATTTTAAGCATCAAACTAAAGAGACAAACACCACTGCACATAAAAGACAGACACGCATGCAGTCAATTTAACCTCAATAGGTATTGGGATGGAAAACAAGAAAACAAGTTACACTACCCACTGGAAAAGGCAAGCTAGAGTGACTGGAGGTCCTCCCCATTTTGAGGCAAGTATTAAGTTACATAAAAGTTAACCCTAGTTTTGCACACCAAGCTTTACAGAATGAAGCTTTGACTGTTGTTTTGGAGCTGCTAAAGAAATAAGGTAGGTGTTGCCAAAAGGGACTGCCTTACCCCTTCCTAGCAAGGCAGCTCCGCCTCTCTTTCACCTTAGTTCCAGGACTCACTGGACCCTTCAATCCTCCTTCAGCTGGAAAGCAAAACATTGTACCCCACAACTTCCTAGTATAAATTGCTTAATGGATTTGATAGGAACAGAAACTGTCACAGTACAAGCTAGGAAACAAGACTCTTTGAGTGACAAATAAGCAGAAAAAATAGCTTGAGAGCTTTTAGTAAGTTCAGGCTCAGACTCTACTACTATGAAGGTCAACTTTCTTGCAGTTGCTTATCCTTTTCTGCCAGGGTAAGAAACACACAATGTAGCTCTTTGAGCTCCAAGAGGCCTAAGGGTAAGAAATATGTTTCACTGGAATTCCTGGTGCTCTATTAAAGTTTTGCTATTTATCACTTATTTCCTGAGCTTCCCAGGAGAGTAAATACGCATATGCAAAGAAGGGATGATCTCCAGCATTCTTGGAATAGTTCTCTACCACTGCCATGCTTGTGCTCCCTCATCACTGCCTTTATTCTTCCAGAGAACAGTTAGTCTACTTCAATCATGCTGGTCCATTCAGGGGAAAGCCTGACAAGCCCACAGCATTCAGACCTCTGCACAGTTTTAAGAGGAGGACATAGTTTAAAGCTGGAACCTTATTTTTTGGTGCATTTTGATTTCAATGTTGTTACAGGACAGTCAAGAATAGATTTTACTTCGTAGATGACCAAGCTACTTGGCAGTATTTCTCCATGTGTCATTACCTTACTAAGAACATAAAGTTTCTCTTCTCCAAAACAAGACATCTTAGATTAATTACTAATTATGAAGTCACAAAAGAAGTCAGATTAACACAAATACACCATGGAAATGTATTGACTAAGTCTTAAGCTTCATGCAGTCCTGAAGGAGGTATTTCCACTCTCCTTCCTCCTGGTTGGTTAGAAGTCAGGAGCAAACTATAAATTTTGTTCCCCCTGCCCCAGCCAGACCATTGCTAGAGGTGCCATCTCCTTGTTTGTAGCTATAAGTAATCAGAAAGCAGAATCTCAGAAGCAGAAGTATAAACTAACTCAAGTGCAGGAACTCCATGTCATTTAAACAGGCATGAGCTTCCCAGTTAACATCTCTAGTTTTCTTTAGGAAACAAAAATAACCACATTTTTAAGTGTCTTGTACCTCTTCAGGTTTTTTTTTTTTTCAACCCAGTTATTAGTTTTTAGTTAATATAAGCCATAAACCCAATTTTTAAGATAAGATCATAGAAAACCATTTGGTTCAAGCATTTATTAATCAACATTTTAGGCAGTTCTGCAATAGTTTACTGGAAAAAGGTTTATCAAGTCTTGATAAATTACACCAAACCTAAAAGCAGATAACCTTACAAGCCAACAGTGACAGTACAAAGCAAAGCCTCAGTTTTATGAAGCAGTATCTCATTTCAGTATTAGTACAGATTCCAAAACCCATGATTTTTAAATATTCATTAGAAGGACTCTTCTATTTTAGTGACAAAGACGAACTGAAGCTTTTGGAGTGGGACCACAGAAAGAGGAAGAGTCAGGAGAGTAAGATACAATCACACTATCAACTACACAAGTCCCACATGTAAATCCCAGAAGCAGTTCCAGTTAAGCCAGAAAGATCTCACTGCTTCACAGCTTGTGGTACACACATTTGAGAACACACTGCTAAAGAGAGAAGCCTGTTGACATGACATTTTTGCAACAATTATGCATTTATTGCTACTTCACTGGATCAACAACTTTGAGGTAACACGGAGCTTTCATTTAGCAGCATCTGGAGACCAAACCAAACCTGACAACTTTCCCATTTGTTTTGGATTTGCCTCAGTTCTCCTTCCACAAGCACAGAATTATTCTGTATTTATAGTTGGAGTTAAATGTCTTCGGGTACCTTAAGTAAGCTACTGTGAGGGCAAACAGAACGGTTAAGTCACAGCTATAATAAGCCTCACTCAAGAAAGCAAAGATTGCCTCTCACCTGTGTAAATCACTAAGCACGTCAGGGAGCTGATCAGTTCCAGGCCCAGGACTCCCAGGATAAAATACAGGTACACTTTACTGTGATCAGGAAAGGAATGCTGCATTGACAGAATCAAAAGCAGGGCTGCATTACCTAGAAAACAAGTGTTATATTTTACAGGTGTAACAATTTCATTAGCTGTTGAAAATACATTAGTACTCTCTCATCCCCAGTACCTGCATTAGGCTGCACCATTTCAGGAATGCTTTTCTATTTCATACTATACTTGCTTCTTTGGCTAGTTTCCTTAACACAGGTGATACAAGCTTACAACTGCTGGCAGCAAAACAAGGTTTTATTTCAGCATTTGACTGGAATGGTAGAGAATGTGTTTTCTTACAGATTTTTGACTTAAAAAACAGGAGTGGAAGAAACACACTAGAAATACCTAATATCCATGTGTGTGCTTCAACAGTTTCTGGCCTTGTTGCCACTATCCATGCCCAAAAACTGCTTGAAGACTTAATTTCTTTCAATTCCCAAGAGGTCACATCAGTCAGTTTAAAGCAAGAGGGTGTTTTCCATCAAGTGGTGGATTTGTGCATATTTAAATGAGGCTAACAGTAAAAACCCAAACACCTTCCTTTCACAGGGAGATACTTGCACAGGCTTCCAGTTGCCCGACTACTATTTTAACACTTGCAAGTTACTGAAAGTGTAACTGAAATGAACAGTTAGTCAAGGAGAGCAGTGTTGAATTAGACCAAACAAGCAACCCTTAATTCTTTACACACCCTCTTCTCTGATACAGTGTGTTCTCTTCTTTCTGGTAAAAGTGCTCTAACCAGCATCTGGATAAAGCACTAAGTATATTAAGACCATTAATGCAGCTGGGGGACTGTAGAGTTATCTTTCATACTGCATTAGGCAACTGAACTGTCAGGACAGAAGTGATATCAGCAGCAATTAGCATGGCAGGGAGTATTAGGCAACTGAACTGTCAGGACAGAAGTGGTATCAGCAGCAATTAGCATGGCAGGGAGTTTGCAGTAATGAAACAGAACCTTCTGAACTACAGATGATTTACATTAAAAGTCTATGGCACACAACTGAGTGCACCTGAATATTTACATGCCCAGACTTTGTCAGACATTAAAAGTCTATGGCACACAACTGAGTACACCTGAATATTTACACGCCCAGACTTTGGCAGGGGAGAAGCAGGCTCTAAGACTGAAGACAGTGCTAAGTATTCCAGATTACATTGCAGTAGGCAGAAATAGTCTTTTTACTCTTTTGAAATATCCACAGAGCTGCTGTAGCCTGATATCGTCACCACACTGCAAACACATCTTTATCTTCAGAGCTCCTGGCCACAGCCTGAAGCTTTGCACATTCATCAAGCTGACTAGCTCTTTTAGCAACTGTGTGTAAAGCAAGCTAGGGTTTTATGTAAAGCAGGACCATCTGACTTACCAATGCTGGCAAAAAAATTTCCAGTTACTTGTAAGATCTACAGAAGGCAGGTAGGATTATAAGAGGCAAAAATACTGCAAAAGTATTTTTGCAAAAGCAAATCAAGTTAGATGGATTTTGATTTATTGAAGTAGTTTGTGGAAAAGCTACACCAGCTAATTGGATCAACACTTCTTTCAGCTTCACTGGCACAGTGATGTAACTTAGAATATACAAATTACTCCCATACACCACCCTTTGTCCACAGAAAGTAGAAAAAGGCAGGCAGAAGTAGCGCTGAACATTACACATAGCCCCACTAGAGATTATGAAATTGTTTATTTTACTGATTTCAGACAGTTGTTGAGCAACAGGCAATTCACCCATTTCTACTTGAATTGCTGAGCTTGAAAAGAAATGAGCAGCACACTTGGGAAGCACTAGTAGTCTTGCCACAGAGCCAACTAATCAAATAAGCATGCAAATCAAGATCACTAGCAAACAGACCTTGCTGGCTGAACATTTTATGGCTGAAGACTAGATGCAAGTGACCAGATGTTTTTCTCAACTTGACATTTGTGGGCATTTTTCCACTACAAAGAGTTCTGCACAACATGCATCTGGCAGGCCAGAAAGGTCAGCCAGGGGGTCCATCTGATTCAAATATTTACATATACTCAGGTTTTTAAAAGTTCACAATATATAATATACATTGATATATAACTGTTCAGCCTCTTATTGTGTCAGTTTAAAGCTTTACAAGAAAAAAACCAGGAAAACAAGTTCACTTCACCTGTGGAGTGTATCAGCAGTGGAAGCCTTTTTAGATGTCTTGTTGAACGGTATATTGAGAAGTAACCTCTGCTTCTGACTTTACTGTGGTGGTGCTGGATGTACCATTCAAAACAAACATGCAGAATCCACAGAATTAATTTTGCAGTGATTATGACAGTCTGCACTTTAAGTGGGTGAGTATAGTTTCCAGGGCACTTATCCTGATTTGGATTGGGGTAAGAACAAAACATAGCTGCTAAAAATGCTAGAACAACAAAAGCAACCTGGAAGAGAAAGGAAGATAGAAGAAAACTTTTAAAGTCAACATTTGACTATAAAAAAAGACAAGACAGGCTTATGTAACTTATTTATTAGGCATGACTTTTTGAATTGATTTTATTAGAGTTAAGATAATGTATAAAACATTAGACACTTAGTACAACCACAGCATGTCATTCTGGGAACATACTCATGACTGAAACTGGTAAGTAGTAAGATGGTCTTCCAGGAGGGCAACCACTCTCCAGCTGAACACAGCTGAAAATCACCACTCTTCCCAGAACTTCCTCTAAATCAATTTCACTTTTCCCTGAGTCTCCCCCTCAATGAAGTCTCCTCCTTATTTCTGGACCCTCTTTACTATATCTTTTCACTTTAAGGGGAACTTGATTTATACTCCCCCCAAAAATCCCACATCTTTTTTAGATTCATTCTACTACACTTCAGTGCTCTGCAGAACAGCCTCATATCTTATTGGTACAGTCCATGTTTCTTTAAATCAAAATTTTGTAACTTAATCTAGGTTATGACATGAGGAAAAAAGTTTATCATAGCTTATAAAGTGAATTATGAATACCAGGTAGGCATCTTTACCAGCTGATTATTATTCTTTAGTATATTTACTATCACATTTTCCCATTTTGTTCACAACTTATGTCAGAATGACTAGACTATAGCCAGTCAGGTTATATATACACACACCATTTACATTGTGGTTTACGGTAACACTGTCCCAGCCAAAATCAGGGCAACTTATCCTTTCAGGCTAGTGCCATTACACCATAACCTCTCTGATGTTCTAGATTTTTCTCAAAATTCAGCATCAGTAGTAAACACCAGTCTTTTGGCCAACTAAAAGGCAGAGTCCTGGGTGCACATTATCTGGGGTATATGTATACACAGGGTTTTTTTTAAATCTTTATAGAATGTTTTTGTCAAACACTCTACTATTCTTGTAAAGTAAAAAGAAAATATGGTACTTTCTCATCCTGGTTCATTCTACAGAATAGGAATATTTTAAAATGGAACTGAAAACAAAAACAACTCCCACCAATACAGAAGTAAATTGAGAGTCTCTATTGATTTCCTTCAACTCCGCAAGGGTTTAACACCACTAGTATACTTAGCTTAAAAAAGCTGTCCAATATTCTCCATCTCATAACTGATAGAAACAGCACATCAGACCTGAAGATGGACATAAGTCTGATCTTCATTTATTAGCTTTGCTTCCATATTTAATTCTATGAATATCTAAGAGCCCACTGCCACCTTCCCACTCCCTTCAACTTGTTTGTCATGTTTTTGTCATTTCTCAGGCAACTTTCTTCAGAAATCAACCTTTCAGAACTGCCCTTAGCTTGCTGTGGTTGTGAGTAGAATTCAGTAATTGAGAAGGGAAGAAGGGGGAATAATTTTCACACAATCATCAATAACTAAGAGACATTATAGAGGACAGATAGGGTAGAAAGTAGAAGGAAAAAAGGAGTCCCTCCTATATCAATCATGAAACTATTACTTCAAATGCAGATTAAATCGCAAGTTAGAGATAGGTTAAATAGCTAGATTAAGACATAAAACAAGAGGAAGGGTTATCAACAAAACATGTTTCATCTATTATTTTACCACCTCCTTTTATTACAAAGTTAAGAATATTCCAGCTAACCTATATTTTATTTGGTCCACTTACTGTTAAGTTTGCCATTTTAAAATAGTAACACATCTAGTTCCAGCTCCCTCCAGGTGTTAGCAATGTATTTCAGCACAGAAAATGGCTATATTAAACTGATGCAACCAGCAATAGCCTAGCATTGCAGCTCTACTAGTCTACTACAGCAGTGTATACAAGAAGAAACAGGTAGCTGGCATTAAGAGTAACACTGAATATGTTTTGCTTACATTTTAGGGCAGTCCAACAACAGGTGCTTCACTTAAGTATATGGGATTTGTATATACAAAAAGTTATCCTTATAAAGAGTTGTATTTAAGTTCAGTTTTGTGTATGTGCATACACAGAGGGAATTAAGAAAAGACAGGGTTAATAAAGGAATTATTTCTAGTCTGTACACTTTACACTGCTCTCCAGAGTCTCCTGATAAGAGCCAGAATTCTGTAGAAAAGCAAGGCTTGGCAAAAGGAAAGCCACTCAAAAACCCAGCCCCACCACACTCCAGCATACCCTACCCACACTCTCCAGAATAGTACCTAACTAGGCAGCTGTACCAAAGCAGCTCTTTGCTGCCAACCCCATTTCTTGGCACAGGAGGGTGGATACACAATACTCCAAGTGACATACAAATTACTTTAGAGATGCATTACAATTCTACTGCATAATACTGTGATGGCTTAACTTCTCCAGGATACTTGCCCCTTTAGCAGGCTGCACATCAGAAGCTAACCTGGTGTCTCCATGTTCCACAAGGTTTGTTCACACTTGCAGAAGCAGATGGGAAGGAAATCCAGTAAGCTTGTTTTCCCCATCCATCTTTTCAGCAAGAAACAGCACCATTTCATGTGGCAATTATAATGCTGTATTTCACCAACAGAAAAGGATACTTCTCCATTTTGCTCCAAGGATCAACCAGCCACTGCAGCAGGTTCAGCAACAGCAGCAAGACTTTACCTGGAAAAGTGTGTGTTAACAGAGGCCTCAGTTTTCTCTCTTCACCTCCCCACACTTCTCTCTATTTGCAGGAGAAGGAAACTAATAGGGACAAAAGAGACAGCAGGTTCCTAGGATGCTGGTGACTGACATTTGGCTATGTCAGTTATGGTAGTAGAGAGTAAGGCCCCAAGGCTAGGTGGTAACACATTTACTGCTCTACTACCAATAGAAGTATCTACCTTCATAATGCAGACTTCAAGTGCCATCCTAATGGGATGGCACCAGAGTTCTTCTGGTAGGGGAAGGAATAAGGCTTCACACACAGTTTCCCTTAATTTTGGTAGTTTATTCAGCAGAATCGCAGAAGTCTTTCCTAAGTCTACTTGACAAACAGAGGGACATTTCTTGATATTACCAAGAGGCCCACAAAACATTGACTTTTAAGATGAGAAGGCCAGGGTATGTTGTTTGAACAGCTTTATGCAGCTGCCCAAAGAGAGATTTCAGAGGCTGGTATGTGCTTTTAAAGTTCTGTCAGAGAGTATGTTCTGCAGAGCACTGGGCACAGCATTTTTTTGTTTGAGATCAAATGAAGCTCTAAAATAGCTAGCACCACATACATACAAGTCTTGTCCACTCTCTGGCTTTACACATGTAGTATCTTCAGGTCAGTTCTGGTGGCATTATGCAAGTACCTTTTCAGTTAGATCTTGGCATCAGAGCTCTTCACCCTTCTTTCTTCATGTTTGGCTTCCACATGCTCACAAGCAACAATAAGCCTCTTCAGTTTATCTCACTAGAAGGCAGGAATGTTTCTACTTCTGTCTACCAGCCTCAAAAAGGCCTCCATACTGTTAGGTACAAGATCTGTCCTTTATCTGTGCTTTTCACACTTAACCCCACAGCAGGAAGTAACATTTGGATTCCTTTATCTCTCCATCTGCTACCACGCAAAGCCCCTGGAACAAGTCCAACTTTACTTGTTTAGTTACCATAAGAAATACCTTAAGTCTTCCCTGTGAAATTAAGTTCAGCCTTCAGAAGGCACACCATCAAAATTATCTTAGCCCTCTATAACTAGTCTAAGCACTTCTACACCAGTAATGTTACTTTAAAAGTACATTTTCAACAGCGTAGAAAAACCATTACCTAAAAGGCTTTTTTTCTAAGAAGATGTGTCATAGCATGTTAGCACTGACAATCTTAATGAGATCACAAGTATCACATAGCATGTACATTATCAAAATTCAATGGTTGAGACTCACTGGTTTGTAAGAACAGCACGTGCAAGCCTCAGGGGAATTCTGTGTACATGACCCATAAAAAGTCAGAATAGAGACAGAAAATTTTCATAAAATCACATGTCTTAAACTTACATGTATTAGCAACAGAAAATTGGCAAGGAGAACTGCTGGGATAGCATGGAATCTTGGCCTCAGCTGGGAATGCAATGTATGAGATGAAATAAGCGGTGCATCCAGTAGAGGATCATCTTCCAAACTCTGCGTTATTTCCAAGGAACCCTGGAACAGAAGGGAAGGGCAAAGAGTAATAACAGGTAAGCTCTAAAAGTAAAGTACAAAGTTTAGTATTTCCTGTTAGCAAATCAAGTTTGGGGAAAAAGCTAGGGTACTATCTTGAGACAAGCTCTTAAACTCTAGGTAAACTCTCATCACATCTTTAAGTAAGAACTTAGTCCCTGAGTAATCCCACACTAATCTACCTCCCCACATCACAGAGTCTTCAGGAACTCCAGTCTTTAAAAGGTATTACAAGTATTTGAGCATTACTCCTGAGAAAGGCTGCAAGCATTAGTCTGTTTATGTCAAAAGGTGGAAAAAGTAACAATTGAAGTCCCTCTCACATACTCCACACAGGCACTGCAGAAATCCTTGATATTGTCACTTCTGTCCAACTCCAGTTAGAGGCAATAACAAAGCTGTAGTGTACCAGTAACAGTTGAGTGATTCAGCCACGGACATTACTGACATCTCAGAACACCTGTAGCAGTAGTTCAAACTGAGCCCAGGCAAGAAAACAGCAGGCCAGAGAGGGAAGACACTACCAAATGCAGGGTAAGATTTCCTCCGCTTTCACTAAAGAACATGCAGCCCTTGTCTTGTTGGCACCAAGTATTGGGACTTTGAGTTCATATTCTGCTCAAATGTTTTGTCTATGTACATTTCCAGAAGTACCTTTTAGTTTTACCTTTCACTTTTAAAAAAGTAAGTATGAATGGAGGGAAAAACCTTTCCCCATGAACAAGGAACTTGTCCACTGCTACACATCTCTACCTCTGCCAGGCCAGGAAACAGTCATTCAACATGTTAAGTTGAACATACACAGCAACTACAAACACTCAAACTGCTCAAGTTCCCCTCTTAGCATCCTGTTATGTCCATGTCATGACTTGCTTGCTTCAAAAGAGAAAAACCTCAAGATTCCCAATAAAGTTTTGACTGCTCTCCTCCTGATACCAGCCACAGCCCACAACGAGACAAGGGCAGACTCCATGCCACTCCAGACTTACGACTATTCAGAGACATGCCAGGGTTCACTGGGATATTTACTGCTTTTAAATCAAGGATGACTCCTTGCCATGACAGAAAGCAGCATAAGCCTCATGAGACATGAAGCATATCATTTTTCTAGACACTAGCACAAGAAGAGAGTGATAAAGAAGTTCTGGTATTTGACCTAGGTTCATACTAACCAGGACAATGCAGGTTGGCTCCCAGTGTTATTTTACCTACAGACAGCTGCCTACAGTGAAGGAACTAGTCAGCACTCAGTTTTATTTTAGTACTGTGAAGGCCACACTTGCCTAGATGCGGAAGAATGTGAATAGGCCTCCCTCACCTATTTCACACCTTTAATTAGCCTGGTCTTTGACTATAAACAATTAGCCTGGTCTTTGACTATAAACAACCCTTGCTGAAGTACCTGCCTGGTAAGGTGACCTTTTACTGCAGACCTCAAGGTCTACAAACGTCACTCCTTATGTCACCAAGGTAAAATCCAGAAGCTAGAGTACAGAGATGCCCTCTATCCCTCATCCCCCATTTTCAGGGGCCAGGTATAATTCTAACCTCTGAAAGCAAGTGTGCAGAACCAGCACTCCAGCAGCCAAGATATCTTGCCTCATTCCTCCTCAACACAGAATTAATAGCAGAGTTAACAGCTCACACCTTCCACAGACAGTGATCCTCCTTAGGACAATATCCTCTGTTCCACAGGAACAGGTGAACTCATCACTTCTGCAGCACCATGGCAGATCAGCACACTCCTTCTCAGGCAGAGCCTTCAGAACATGTTTGACCACGTTACTTACTGGGAGACTGGCTGTAGTCCATCCTTGCATCCTGAAATACAACTAGCACTAAGAAGCATTAGGAAGCACTGGGTGACATAACCTCCCTGAGCGCGTATTACAGGCAGCGTGGGGAAGAGGGGAGTTAAAGCAAGAGAGATAATGACACCAGGCAGTCAATCTGACATGAAGAAAATCTAGCGAAGTGTCCTAATTAGAACAAACACAGGCTTCATTTAATTAAGGTGAGCTACAACCACAGCTGTTAAAAGCCAAAAGGCTTTAAAAACGGGCTCTCCACAGGCTTCATTTAATTAAGGTGAGCTACGACCACAGCTGTTAAAAGCCAAAAGGCCTTAAAAACGGGCTCTCTGTTGCCCGATGTTGCCACAAGCACCAGTTCAGGTTCAGCCGCTGGGCTCCCCGATCCCCCTGCAGCATGTGACCCCTCCGCAGCCGCCCCGCGCCGGGAGGAGGAGGGCGGCGGCAGGAACCGGCAGAGGCACTGGCAGAGGCACCGCCAGCCAGCCGTGGCCCCGCAGCCTTCCAGCTGGGGGAACCCCCAAGCAAACAGCGAAACGCCGCGGCCACGCCAGCGCACGGCATATAAACCAGAGATTACACTCACAGGATCTGACTGGGGAA
>NW_010105419.1:345-817 GCF_000699245.1 Pterocles gutturalis | reverse complement strand
GCCGGAGCCCATCAGGAACAGGGGCCATTACCAAGGTCCGGCGGCACATCACCCCCTCTCCTCCACCTGTCCACAGTGTTCTGGAGGACCGCCGGGCCACGGAGTGCGAGTTCCGGAGGACTGACGGGCACTTCCGGTTTTCTGGAAGACCACCGGGGGTCACGGTCCCCTCAAGGAATCCCCCCCGCAAACTACCGACGCTGACCTGCCCCGGCGCGGCGCGGTCCAAAATGGCGTCGGCGCGCTAAATTGAAGGGAGCGCATGCGCAGTAGCTGTGAAAGCTGCGCAAGGACAGCCAAAGCGCCTTTCTGCACATGTGCATCTTTCTAGCTGCAGTACCGCATTTTGGTCATCGGGTGACAGCATCGAGCGCGGCCGAAGCGCCTCTCTGCGCCGGCGCGGCCTTCTAGCTGCAGTATCGCATTTTGGTCATCGGGTGGCAGCATCGAGCACAGCCAAAGCCGCTCACTG
>NW_010105419.1:0-229 GCF_000699245.1 Pterocles gutturalis | reverse complement strand
TGTTAAAAGCCCAGACCGCTCCACCTAACTTTTTTTATATTACAATATCTTTTCAATAAGATAGCAAATACAGGTTTCTATTTTAAAATCCTTGCTCATATACATTATTTTTTCAATATATATATAAAAATGAGAGATTTTCCTCTATTTCAACACAGCACACCTAATATTTACAGCTGTTAATATTTTTAATTCCCCCCCTCGGTGATTTGTTCAAGCGTTTTTGAGC
>NW_010105418.1:0-1584 GCF_000699245.1 Pterocles gutturalis | reverse complement strand
CAGGTCTAGAATACAGTTGATTAATATGTCACACATATGCAGCAAAACACTTCTTATAAAGATAGACCTGCCATTGTTGCCAGGTTGGAGAAGTTTTCCTACCAAAGTTGATATAGCTGCCTACTCCTTTTTGTTCAGGTATTTTACGTATACTTTTCCGCACTTATCCTGCCTTAACTGAATGCCAACTGTCCGTGAATTGCTTTCTGATAAAGGATGACATCTGGTCACATATTCATTCCCAACCTTGGCTTGACCTTGAGCAGGTCAGCTGAGTTCAGACCCATCAGGTAGGCAGCCCTTTCAGCAACTGGTAACGGGAAGAGAGAGAAGAATAATTAATTACTCAGTGATGCACAGTTTTTTGATAAAATTCTTTCAAAACAAAATATTGTCTGAAGGCTAGTTTATGATTGCCATAGAATCAGAATATCCTGATTTGAAAAAGACCCACAAGGATCATCGAGTCTACCTCCTGTCTCCACACAGGGAAACCTAGAAGTTAAACCATGTATCTAAGAGCGTTGTCCAAACACTTCTTGAACACCAACAGGCTTGGGACCATGATCGCTTCCCTGGGGACCTTGTTTTGATGTGCAACTACCCTCTCAGTGAAGAACTTTTTCCTGATATCCAATCTGAACTTCTCCTAACACAGCTTTAAGCCATTCCCCCACATCGTATCACCACATACCAGATAGAAGAGATCATCCGCTCCCTCTTCACTTCCCCTCATCAGGAAGACGTAGACAGCAATGACGTCACCCCTCAGTCTCCTCTTCTCTAGACTAAACAGACTTAGTATCCTCAGCCATTTGTCATAATTCATGCCCTCTAGTCCTTTCACCACCTTTTATGCCCTGCTTTGGACACATTCAAATATTTTTATATCATTTTTATGTTGCAGAGCCCAAAACAGTGCACAATACTCAAGGTGAGACTATACCAATGCTGAGTGCAGTTGTACTGTCCCTTCTTTTGACTGGTTAGCTATGCTGTGCTTAGTGCACCCCAGGATATGATTGGCCCTTTTGGCCACCAGGGTACACTGACTCAACAAAACCTCCAGATCCCTTTCTGCACGGCTGTAGAGTCCAGCATCGGTCCTTGTTAATTTTCATGTGGTTGGCGATTGCCCAGCACTCTAATCTATCAAGATCTATCTGTAAGACTTCTCTACATTCAAGGTAATCAATGGTTCCCGCTAATTTTCTGTCATCAGCAAACTTACCTTAGTGGGCACTTAACTCCTGTTTTCAGGTGATTGATAAAAACACTGAAGAAAATTGTACCTAAAATTGACCCTTGGGGAACACCACTAGTGACTGGCCACCAGCCAGACATTGCCACATTTACAACTGTTTGAGTATGACACTTCAAGCAATTTTTCGCCCACCATATTGCCTACATGTTTAGCTGTATGCTGGATATTTTGTCCAGGATGCTGTGAGAGTCCATATCAAAAGTTTTGCTAAAAACAAAAAAACACAGATCAATTGCCTTCCTTACTTCCTTACTAAGTGGGTAACCTTGTCATAAAAGAATGTTAAGTTAGTAAGGCATGACTTTCCCTTCATGAACCCA
>NW_010105417.1:94547-95756 GCF_000699245.1 Pterocles gutturalis | reverse complement strand
TCTGTGATTCTGTGTGATTCTGTGATGCAGAGAAGATCACAGCGCTTGGGTTTCTCTGTAAATAGCCCTGTGGAGTTCAGTGGGCTCCCGAGGAGCGTAAAGCCCAGTTCAGCGTGAGCAGAGGCTCCGGAGCCTCCCCTTGGTGCTCAGAAGGTGTGCAAAGATCGTTGGGATGAAAGAACCCATATAAATGCAAAGAGACTTTTTTATTGCTAGGCATCGCGTTAGCTCGCTAGCTTCGTGTGACGGTAATGTGACAGGGTTTCTGATACGACATCCTGCTTTGCTTTGCTTTCTGAGAGCTATACCTGCAAATTTTTTTCTTTTTTTTTTAAAGATGGAGTTATTTTCCAGAGAATGAATGTTTTTAACAGAGTTTGAATTCCAGAATGAAAAAAAAAAAAAAAACTATCTGGAGGCTTTTGCAGAATCCTAAAGTACTTACTGTTTTGTGTCTGTGGGTGTGAAGGATACTTTAAGGAATCTATTACTCCTCTCTTGTTCATTTACAAACACAGCACGGTCACAGCCTTCTCACCGAAATGTTTCAAATTGTTGAAATTGAATTCGGAAGAAGAGACAAAATAGTTTTCCCGTGTTTGTCTGTTCTTTCTGTGGCTGGATCTGCTGTGGGTCTTATTTTTTGTCAGTATAATGCAGAAAAGCAGCACAGGATTCTCTTTGCTTCTAAGGTCCGCTGCACCTGGTGGGACCTGGGCTAACCATCCTGACTGTGTTCCCTGCCAAAATCTGCAGTGGCTGCACCTGGGCTCCCCTCCAGGTTCCTCGGAGGGCTGGCAGGATGGAGAGGGTCCCCAGCAGGGAGGGGACAGCAGCAGCCCCCTCCCAGCAGGTCAGGGCTGGGCTGGGTGCTGGAGCAAGGTGCTGGGACGCTGCTGGAAAGGGAGCGTGGCTGCAGGACATCGCCCTTGTTTGGGAGATGCACGTGAACGCCTTACGAGCCGCGTGTGGCTGAGGAAACGGGTTTGTCTGTCTGTGATCGCTCCTGATGTCCTCCAGCTTCTGGGGTCCAGCATTCAGTCCCGTCAAAGGGAAGGACACGAAGCCTCTGCAGCCACGCCGCTGGCATACGTCATCTTCTGGAAAAGCCTCTCTGACCTTGATACTTGGCTTAAGTCCTATTTTTCTAGGTGTGAATTCCTTCCAGAACATAACTTGGGCTTGTTGTTTTCAAGTCCTTCACCTACA
>NW_010105417.1:37911-94531 GCF_000699245.1 Pterocles gutturalis | reverse complement strand
CTGCTGACGTTACCCATCGAAAGGTCAACCCTTGTACAGTAAAATACCCCTCTAAGCTGCCAGGCTCGGTCCGTCCTGCTGCTGGTCCATCCCTGGAGTGAGCCTGTGTCGTCTTTGTTCCCGTGCTACAAAGGCACAGGGATTGAAGATCTTAACTGCCTCCCTCTGTTCTGGGCTTTGTACTCTACCTTTGTTTTCCTTTTTTCATCTATTTAATTTCTTTTCAGTGTGCTTTTTCTTCTCGCTCGGGCTATTTACTGGGAAACAGGGGATCAATACTGGTGTCATCCTGGGGAGAGGAGAGGGGCTCTGGGATGAAGGGGTGCCGTATGAACGCTGCTGGCTGAAGCTGTCTCTGTTTTTCCTCTCCTGCAGGTGTGTTCTTCACCTTTCATACCTTTCACTTGGAGAATGGCCACGACTACCTCCTCATCACCGAAAACACCAGCTTTGCTCAGCCCCTGAAGCAGCTGACGGGCTCTCGGCTCCCTGCCCCGCTCAGCGCAGGGCTCTTCGGAAACTTCTCGGCTCAAATTCGCTTCATCTCTGACTTCTCCATGTCCTACGAGGGTTTCAACATCACCTTCTCGGGTAAGAACAGGGGTGGGCAAAGGCTTCATTCTTCCCTTTCCTTCCTGCTTTTCTGCAAATCTTGGGAATAACTTTGTTGATGCAGTGCACGTGGTTTGGGTCACTGGTGGTCACTCCTTTTGTGGAGTAACTTTTGGAAGTTACTCCAGCATTAAACCACAGTATGTCCTAAAGAAATATTCTCTCTGCAGTCCCTGTATCACCAGAGGTAGCAATGTTGTCTGCCTCAAGCCCCAGTAGATGACTGGGTTGAACCCACTGGAATGAAATCCCACTACAGAGGTGTTCATTGCCTTCACCCTCCTCCCATGGTCATCTTTGCTGATCTGTTGATGGAGTTTCAGCCAGCGTTCTCTTGGGGTATGCCTGTCCCTCTTTCCTCCGGGTGCCTGCCTTCTCTGTTTATCAGAAGAAAATCCCTGCAGTAGTTACAGCATTTCCATCTCCAGCATGGAACCTGGGGCAGATGGCATCCTTTGGAAGTCAGTGTTGAGCAATCTGGACCCCTTGGAGAAGAAGCAGGGCAGAGCTGGTCACTCCCGTGGTCCATCTGGTCTCTTTTTTTCCTTTGGTTCGTTGCTCCACTTGGATGCTCATCCCACGACCCAGCCTCTGCAGCTGCCTCCAGCCTGGGCCAGGTTTCCGTGAGCCCAGTGCCATCGCTGGGGAACTGGAAACACTCTTTTTTTCTTGCTGGGCTTCCTCTAATTGACCTGCTCTGATAGCAGCTGAAAGCAGCCCTGGAGCACAGAGCAGGGCAGCGAGGGATGCGGGATTCTGCTGGCTGCCGCAGCCCTTCTCGCTCCTGCTGGGCTGGCCGGGCGAGACAGCTCCTGCCCTGGGCGTTTCCAGCGTCCAGCCCTGTGCTTACTGAACCAAACCGCTTCTGATGAATGCTCCCGCTGCTTGTGATTGTACAAAATCCTGGTTTCTTCCAATTAAATTCCCGATTTTTTAGAAATTGTCAATGCAAAGTAGCAGAAGTATGGTGCTGCTGGAGAGAGGCTCAAAGGCAGGCACACGTGCCTACACGGGGCAGGTCATCGCTCTTGTAAGTCATGAAGCGTGCGAGGTGTTTAACTGTGTCCTTTAGCCCCAAAGTCCTACAAATGACTGCCGAAGTGTTTGCCTGTGCTCACGTGTCAGAAAATGTCATCTTCACTGCCCGAGTGCCTCGAGGAGCCGTTCTGTAAAACAGTCAGCTAACGGACAGAGCTGATCGTCCTGGTGCTGTCCATTTCTGTATTCCAGCATACCGTCCAGTCCTGAGGCCAGCAGCCGCGAATGTGGCCCGTGGGGTGGGAGAGGAACGACCGTTTTCATTGCGGAGCTTGGTGCTGATGCGCTCGCTGTCTTTGACGGGCAGAGCTGTTGCCATAGATGCAGATAGAACTGGTGTTTCCAGTGCCTTTGTTCTGGCCTCTGAAGTCAGGGATTTGCATATGATATTCTGTGAAAACTAGTCAGAAAGTTTCCAATTAACTTTCATTTTGATGGCGGAAAAAAATGGCTTTTTGCCTTGAAAAAGAGTGTGTCTAATTGGAACTGTAATTATAATTATTTTCAGTGTATTCGGAGACTTCTTTCCTGTCTTGGAAAAATGAAAATGGGAGTCAGTTATATTTTTAGCTTCCTTTAGATATATATGTACAAACTTGGTACTTTGCACGTCTTTTTTTCAAAAAATATCCCTCAGAAGAGGTTTCCTTCAAAACGTTTTGTGGTTGGAGACGTGCATTTGGGTGTTAGCCACAATGCTGCATGACCTTTCGTTAGCAGGAGCTTAAATGTTCTCTTGCATTCCCCAAGCAAGATGCTGCGTTGATTCATTCTCAGGATTAGTAATGGAGAGGCAGCAGAAATCCCATCCGGATCAATTCATCTTCGTTTGACTAAACCAGCGGGAGAATGACAAATTTCCATCGTGTTTTGTCACCACTGATATCACTTTCTTGTTTGTCTGATAACAGTGGCAGAAGATGAGACCTGTTGTATTCTGAGTTGGGTTAAATCAGACCCTGGTGGCACCCTGGGGGGTTGGATGTCGAGAGTGGAACCCGAGTTGGTCTCCGTGGCTCGAGCAGGACATACGTCTTGGTAGATGCTTCCTTTGCAGAGCTTCCCTGCAGCTGGGTCAAAACTCGGAGCTCCCTCCTCATCCTCATAGTCAGGGACTGGGCAACCCTCGCTGGGGAGAACAAGGTGTCATCCTGCCGTTCTGTAAATGTCCCTTTGTCCCCTGTAGAATACGATTTGGAGCCCTGTGACGAGCCGGAGGTCCCAGCCTACAGCATCCGCAAGGGGCTGCAGTTCGGAGTGGGGGATGTGCTGACCTTCTCCTGCTTCCCCGGGTACCGGCTGGAGGGCGCGTCCCGCATCACCTGCCTCGGGGGGAGACGGCGTGTGTGGAGTTCGCCTCTGCCAAGGTGTGTTGGTAGGTGGTCACGTGCTTTCATTTTGCTTGGTTGGTTGCCCCGTGCTGGATTGATTCGGTGGGCAGGGACGGGCGGCATCCCCCAGGATGGCATCGTTCAGCTCGCGGGGTGGTGGGTGCAGGGGTGGGGGACAGGGAGCTGGAGTGGGCTTCCAGCCCTGCAGCGGTGCGTGGGGACGAGAGGGACGGGCGGAAGGGCTGCAGCCCCCTCCCAGGCTGGGGCACAGCATCAGCCCCATGGCTCTGCAGCCCATCCCCAGTGCTGCAGTCGAGCCCCAGGGGTCGTACAAGTGAATGCATCAGGGGGGAGACCTGTCATCGCTTTTGGGCTGGTTGCTGTAAAACAGCATGGTTTGGTTTTAAGGCCATCCTCCCTTTGAATCAGTGTTGTAAAACTTAATAGTCCAGGCGTGAAAGCTGCTGCTGGGTGGGTGATCTTAAGCAATGCAAATTCCACGGTAATTCTGGGAAACCTCCTCTGGCTTCTACCTTTTCCTCATCCTCTAAAGGACTTTTGCACCTTATACACCTTCCCCTCCCTCTCCTCCTAACCATTGCAAGTCCTTTTTGCAGCCCCTCCAGCCATTATTTATACTAATAAATAAGTGTAAGGGTAGAGGAGAGGAAAACTCCATCAGCAGCACGGCGCTGGTCCCCGGCTGCCATCCCCGCCGCCGATGGGCTGCAGGCAGTCGTGTCGCAGGGTCTGCAGAGCAGCCCCCTGCCCAGCCCACGGGACCCTCCAGCGAAACGGTTAGCGTGAAGAACAGAAGTAGCAATCTGCTGCAGCAGGGAAGCAGAAAGGAAAAAGGATGCTTCAGGCCTTGTAAAAAGCTTTAACTTTTCTTTTTTTTTGTTGCACAATTTAATAAGTAGGAAATAATTGAGAGCTCTGGCACCGCCTGGCTCACCCGGAGCTGTGAAGGGTTCGTTCCAATCAGGCAGCCCAGGTCTCTTCCTTGTTTTCTCTGTGGCAAAGCCTGCTAGGTAGGTTCTCCTGATGTGTTAGTGACCTTTGAGGGCCACTGGAAAGAGAGCATCCCAGCGAGAGCCGCTCTGCTTTCTGGGTCTGTGGAGTCGTGTCACGCTGAACGCCTTTCCCAGCGCTGCTTAGCGCTCAGGTCACAGGGCTGCGTCATCCTGCTGTGACAAGCAGCCTCTTCAGGGCATGAATAATTATCAGGTTGCAGAGAAAGATAATCAGGGGAAGAGAAATCACAAAGAATCACAACAAAGCTTCAAACCTGATCCTCAGCCATCATCGCTAAGTGGGCACGATGACTTCCATAGTGGGCACGATTTCTCTCATCTCCCAAGTCCTGCTGCAGTTGCCCTTGAATTAACACGTTGGGTTTCTACTAAGGGGTGGGATGCCCTGTCTGGTGGCTTTCACGGGGCTCTGCTGGCAGGGTGGCAGCTTTTTCCGCAGTGTCCCTGCGGCACGCTCGGTTCTGTGCGCTCACCCTGGATGTGGATGGGTATCAGAGACTTCCCTGTTAAGATCGCAGGAGATTTAATTGGTTTTGCCAGACAGCCCAGACACTTTGTATTCAATTCCTCTTCTAGAGATGGGTCTGGAGAGAAACGAGAGCAGTTTGTTCCTTTGGCCAACCCATTTCTCCAAGGTAGGGATGCTCCCCACCAGCTGCTGCTTCAGACTCCAAGTGGTGACATCTCCAGCATCATCCCTGGGTAACCTGTGCTAAAGCCAACGTCCTGCTTTTCGTACATGGCAAGAGAGGAGGAGGAGACAGTTGCCTCCAAAGAACCTCCTCTCAGCATATCTGCTGCTGCTCCATGACCTCACCCTCCGGATTTGCTGGAGGACCAGCGGAGATGGCAGAGTCCGTGCAGAGAGCATCACGTGCGCTCGGATGGCATCGCTCAGCTGCAGCAGCTCTGTGTGCTGGGAAGGACTCGTGGCGGTGAGGCAGAGCGAGCCCATCCCCAGAGCTGTTTGCAGGGCCGGTCGCAGCGCCGCTCCCCAGCCGCGCCGGCAGAACGCCGGGGTCGGAGGAACAAGGAGCCGGTGTTCTACAGCTGGGAATCTTTCAGGGTAAATAGGCCAAGAAAACAACAACTCCTGGTTTGCTCATGTGGGAGCTAATCAGGGAGTAAGGAAAAATCCTAAGCACGTGGCAGATGTACCTCTGTTGAGGGACTGTATGTATGTGTGCAGCAAGCAGGCTGCAGTGCTCCGAGCTGGGATCGGGCACCTGGACACGGCAGCAGCGGCTGGCGGCCAGCGTCCTCGCCAGGCGACATACTTGGGATGCTGTTTTGCAAGTAGACCCTTAAGCTGTGTGGGAGTGTTGTGGACTTTTAATTCCTCCCTGTGCTAACAGCAGGTAAGAGCTCGTGTCCACGTTGTCCCGGGAGCGCTGGTGGAGCTCAGGGCTGTCGCGATAGTGGTGCTGCTGGCACCGGATGCCCTTGAGTGTCTGTTCACTACTTCAAGTGTCCTTAAAAGTTTAAAATTAAAATATGTAATATACAGAGGTGAAGGATGGTTTTTGCATTTTTCCAGAAGAATGGAACCGTGGTCTCCTGATACCCCCAAGATAGGTCAAACCTCCGAAGCGCCATCCTCCTCCTTCTCTAAAGAGTACCGTTCTGCCAAGTTTTTTGAGTCACCCAAATCTTCTAAATTCAAATTTGGCTCAAAATCAAGCACTGTTCACACTATGCAGAGTAGAAAAGGAAGCCGATCTGGAGAAGGAGCAGAGGAGTCGTACTAGAAGAACGTAACGGAACAGGGCTGGACTGCAGTCGTAGTGAATAAGGACAGGGAAAGGGCTTTCTTTCCTCATTCCCTTCTTTCTGAAATCATGATCGTTTGTAACCTGTCATAGGACACTAGCGCATCTCAGGGAAGGGAGGATAGTCGCAGGACCGCTGCCCACCCCTGCCCTGCGGTTCCCCCAGCAGGAGGTACGCAGGGATGCCCACGCCAGCGTTCCCTTCTCTGTCCCCAGCCCCTCGGCTCTGAGCAGAAAAGGTCAAATTCTGCGTGTGCCGCAGAAAAACCTGCGCCCGCCGCCGCTCCTTGAGTGACGTTTCTGGAGGAAACAGAGACATGTAAATTCGAGCGAGTTTCTGACACTGAGAGGCCAAAGGATCTCTGTTTTTCTCTCTTTTTTCTAATGGGAATGGATGTAATTATTAGCTGCAAAGCTGGGAAGAAAAAAGGTGCAGGGAGCGAGGGAGAAGAGGTCCTGTACACCACTGCCAAATGATGAACCAGCGAGCTGGGGGCAGAGCTAACAACAAATAAGGTCACATTTTGCCCTCTTAGCTTTCAGGTAATTATTTTGGGGAAGCTTTTGAAATTCAGACATAGCTTTATCGTTTGTAATTATCTGGAAGTTTCACTGAGTCTATCTGTCTGCACAGAGAGCTCTGGCACCTGCAGCACGTGGTGCCAGCAGTCAGTGCTGTGCTGAGTGCATTCCCTGATTTTTATACTCTGTGTGTAGGTATAGGATGAGCTTTGTGTAAATATGGAAAAGACTTGAAATATTTGAATCCAATAATATGTTTTTATTTTCCTTCTGGTTCATGAATCAGGAAGGAACATAAACACAGGTACTGCTTTGAGCACTTGGTGGCTTTCCAGGGATTTGAGAATGTTTTTCGGGATTGGGTCCCAGGATAGTGGCTGAGCACGCCGGCTTTCTGTGCCTCAGTTTCCCTGTCCATGTAAGGAGAGGGTGTTAATGCAACTGAGCTTTAATGATGACAGAAGTGCTGTTAAGTATGTTTTGTTCACTATCTACACTTGGCAGTAGAGCCCGTGGATGCGTTAGCAGCTGGGTGTAGGAAGGAGTGAGCGTCTGTGCCCTTTTGGAGGAATCTCCTGCATGTGCTGTGTGGCTGGAATATACAAGTGGTTAATAAAATGTGGTTTTGTGTCTTTATATAGCTGAATGTGGTTCGTCTGTAACTGGAACCCAAGGTGTTCTGCTGTCCCCCAACTACCCAATAAACTATAACAACAACCACGAGTGCATCTACTCCATCCAGACCCAGCCGGGAAAGGGGATCCAGCTGAAAGCCAGGACTTTTGAACTGGAGGCAGGAGATGTCCTCAAGGTAATTCTTCCATCTCTAGCAGTGAAGCGCTGCCGTGCTGCTAATGAGAGCAAGATCTGAAAGGGAAGGGATGGTCTAAAATTTTAATGGAGTTGGCTGAGACTGACCTCTGGAAAATGCCCCAAGGCAGTGCTGACAGTGCAGGGGTGGTGTCAGGAAGGGTCTCCTGCTAGGAATGGGAATGACATCCCCCAAAAACCCCTTCACAGGGCTGCTGTACCCCACAGTCACTGTGCTGTCGGTAAGTGTTGAAGAAATTCCCCTGGTCCAGACGGAACTGCAGGCATGGCAGCGGGGCGAGAATACCGTCTGTGTGTGTACCCTCAAAGGTTAGAGCCAGGCACAAGGCGTGCTGCATCTGTGACAAAATATCTTCTAGCCCAGGGACACTGATCAGTGTGTCACTGCTGTGCCTTCGTTTGCTGGGCTTAAAAACATTTTGTGGGATTTTAGGGAATCGGTGCCCCTGAACTTCCCCAGCTCGTAGCCGTGCCTGGCAGCAGCACAAAGGCAATAGGGAATGTCCTTGTCACCGCAGCCTGGATGGTTCTTCGAGGCTTCAGCCTGCAGATGGATGCACGAACAAGTCCTGTATCCGTTAAGAATGGAGGTGTCTTTGCTGTGCCGGGGGTTCTTCCTTTGCAGCTAACCTTCAGTTCTTACCTGCGTGGCTGTGCAGGGGAAACTGTTCACACATAAGGAAGTTTGAAGTTCTTAGTGTTATTTTTGTGGGGTTTTTTTAAAGAATCAAGGCTGATTTGTCCCAAAAAGGGGTTTATTGAAATGCAGAACTCCAGGCTCAAGCTCTTCAGCATTCCCATGCTCAGATTAATCTGCATTTACAAGTTTCAGGACTCTATATAGGAGACAAATCCAGGCTGAGTTTCTATTAACCACAAAGAAATGGTTCTGTAGGAGAGGCATTAATATTACAAGATGTGTGCTGCTGTGCTAAGCCATCCTCCCGGAAAACTCAGTCCTTATTTAAGTGCCGTACTTCTGCACCGCGAGGTCGGTGTAATCCGCCTATTTGCAGCTCACAAATGGCTGGAAAGAGAGATGTGCAGCTAATGCAAAGAATAGACTCATGAAATAAATGATCCTCTTTCAACAGGTTTGTCATCAACTTCTCATCCGCTCCTGGGGAAAGTTACTATCAGTCTCTGCTAGGGAGAAGTTGCTCTTTATGCTCATGGAGAGTCATGCTGTCTAAAGGAAAGAAAAGGCGGGGGGGAAATTAGTGTTTTTTATTAAGTAATGGCAGGGTCAAGGCACGTCTGTGAGTTGCTGTAGGGAGAAAATGTTTTTCCCAGTTCAGAAAAACCAGCCCTGAGTGCAGGATCAGCTCAGGGGTAAGGGGAAGGATGCGGATCCTCCAGGGTGTAAATCCTGCTCCTCCGATGCGCAGCATCATGAAGTCTCATCAGGGCAGACTCTCAGCTGGGATAATTTCACAGCTTGCAGGGCTGTGTTGTGTGGCTAGAACTGTCCCTGTTCGCACTCCTGGATGATTTGGTCCTTGAGGTAGCAAATAAAATCCCTTTTCCAGTATGTGTTTCTCGTTCCTCCCAGGTCTATGATGGCAGCAATAGCTCTGCTCGGCTGTTGGGCTCCTTCAGCCGCTCGGAAATGCTCGGCACCAGCGTCAACAGCACTTCCAGCAGCATGTGGCTCGAGTTCATCACCAACAGCGAGAACACGAGCAAAGGCTTTGAGCTGCAGTTTTCCAGTGAGTCTTGGGCGCGTATGCTTGCGAGGTGGGAATCTGAGGTGTAATGGGGTATTTTTGGGTTACAGTTGCATGAGCAGAGGAAACAGTCCTTTCTGGACCGTCTAAAGTGGAATTGGGGTGGGGGCGATGGTTATGCCAGCAAACCTCTTCTGTTGTGAACGAGGCAGGGGTGACACAGAAACTGGATCGAAGCTGAGATACCCGATTTCTGGGATCTCGTTCAAATGTTTAGAAAAATATTCATTTTCAGTATGGTGTTTTTCTCTCCAGCGAATGATTTAAAGAAGAAAACATTAATATGATCCAGTGCTAATATCTTCTGGCTGTGAAATATCTGCTGAAAGCGGGTACCATTTCTCCTTCTCCAGGTTTTGAACTCATTAAATGCGAGGACCCCGGCATCCCACAGTTTGGCTACAAGGTCCACGACGAGGGACACTTTGCTGGCAGCTCGGTGTCCTTCAGCTGTGACCCTGGCTACACCCTGCGCGGGAGCCGGGTGCTGGTCTGCCTGACCGGGGAGCGGAGAGCCTGGGACCAGCCCCTGCCGACCTGTGTAGGTGAGACGACAAGGCTTGCTTCCACCACATCCCTCTTTGCCTGGGGACACGGCTCTGAATGCCCTTTCCTCCTCCTTCGCTAATTCCTGTGGTGTTAACCCTGGTACTGCTGGCACCTGTCTGTGTTCGGACCACGGCAGGGATGCTGTGTAAGGCAACTCCAGACTGGGAGCTCTGGTCTCTTCAGAGCTTCTGCAGCAGCATTAACACGAAACACTCAGCTCCGAGCACGGGTTTGACGAGGTTTCGTGCTTCGCTGTGAGGAGGCGGCTGCTCTTCCCATCCCTGTCCTTTCGCTTGAGCGTGTTAAGCAGAGTGGCACTTTGTGATAACGGCAGGCATCAACGTGTGTCCAGGCGTTTGACAGCTCAAAGTCATGTTGATTTGAGAGCTACATGACATCCCATTCCACATCCTCAGACGCTTTCACTCCCTCAGTCTTTCTTGAGCTAAGTCCCTCTTACCTGTAGCTCTCCAGAAGGATTTCTTCTTGCTTGGAAAATTCCGATATTGAGTTTGGTGTGTCTGAATGAAGTGCTGGTGGTCTGTAACTTGACGACTTTGTAGTTAGCTGGTGTTTCCTGGACATGGCGAGGTTTTTACAGACGTAGTCCTCTGAGAGATCTCCGGCACCAGCAGGCTGCTTTCATGGTTGTGAGAGATGTGCTCAGACACCGGCAGTCTGTGTTCTCCCATCAGTTAGGACCTTTCTTTATGCGGTATCTCTCTGCTGAGTTTCAGCCTTGATTATTGAGGGAAAAAGACAAATTTCTGTGATTTATGCATCTTCTTAACATTTGCCCTATTCGCTCTACAGTTATTACATATGTATGGTCGTGTCTGTGTGAGCACCTGGAAACCTGAGGAATTGTAATGGATATGTTATGAAAATGTATTTGAAATCCTCCCGTTCATTTGAGGTTCATTTAGCAGATACAAGTGTATGTTGGCTTCTTCATTTTAGCACAGCGATGAATCGTTAAGGCTTTTTGCAGATACAGGCGGAAGGACTGAGCCCTTTCACCCCGCGTGTGAATTGGGGAAGGCAGGATGCTGGCAGGCTCTGCCCTCACTCACTGCAAAGTCCAGAAGGCGGAGGGAAGCTCTGACAGCACGTCAGGTGTCACGAATGTGCGCGGAAGGGCACGGTTACTCTGATAACTCTGTCTTTTAGCTGAATTGGATGACTATCTTTGTTTTGTAGATTTTTAAGAATGTCTTTAAATGGCAAGAAATACTCCCTGTTGTATTCGTAGGATGAGGTTTGTAGTGTTGCCAAGTAAGAACCGTAATATCTCTTGGATCTTCTCGCTCACCCATATGTTTCTTTCAGCTGAGTGTGGGGGCACTATCCACGGAGAGTCGTCAGGACGGATCCTGTCTCCCGGCTACCCAACACCCTACGACCACAATCTGAACTGTGTTTGGACGATAGAGGCAGAACCTGGTTGCACCATAGGGTGAGTGGGGGCAGCTTATTGCCTCTTGGTTTTCTTTCCATGTGCATCTTACTTTTCCAGAAGTAGATCAATAATTACCTAAGGGGAGTAGAGCGAATGTCCTGTTGCTTGGAGAGTCCCAAAGGAGGGAACAAAGGTGGGTTTGTCTCCTTGCCAGGCTGGGCAGAAGCAGCATCGCTTCTTTCTCTCCAGCTTTTCAGCCTTGCGTGACCTGTGCTGCTAACGGCTGTTGTGCCCTGGGTGGCGAAACCGGATTATTTGCTATTGCTGCCTGGGTTATTACTGTATTGAAATAACATCCAAGAGTTTTTATGGGCATGTACGATGTAAGTGCTTTTCACCCTGTTCCTTAATGGGATGTATTCAGAAACAAACCTTTTCCACCAGATTAGTGTTGAATTTCCTAACAACGCTTAACATGTGTCCAAGCGACATAATCCTAAAATGAGGACATACATATGAAATTGCTGGGAAGAGCACATCCCAGGAAAGGATAAACGGAAGGCCGTTATGGGTTTGGTTCATCTCCCATTCACGCTGTCAGTACATGAACCCTGACAGGGATGAGCTCTGCCACCTGACGTTGTGAGGATGAACGATCAGGTGTGGTGGTCCCCAGATGTGAGTGAACAGCTGGAAAACTGAGACCAACAGTACTGAGCCTTCATTTACTAATGGCTTTGTTTTATAGTTCTGATAATAAATAGAACACATAAAATGTCATTATCATCCCGAAGGAGAAGACTGAGGATGGTTTCTAAACATCTGGTCTGTGCAGAGACCCAGGGCTGTTTTCTCCTCCTGCTCCTCCGACTTTTCTTATTGTTCTGTTGCCACTTTCCCGTTGGAAAATGACTGAAACATAATTTGTTTAGAAGTTGTGGGAATTTGGCAGTTAGGTAAGCGCGGGATCGAGAACATTTGGCTCATAAAGTTGGTGCAGCCACCAGCAGGGTCCAGGCAGTTTGCTGCTCTCTGAGACTTCATCTGCCATCCCTGCCGCTTAACCGCGGCTCCCCCGCTGCTGTTTGCCTGAGCCCTGCCCGGCCGTTCGGCACCGCTGCGTGCGGACCTGCGCCTTTCAGTCCGGCTGGGCTTCGAGAGAGAACTGAACTGTGTTGGCAGGTGGAGTTTTTTCTAAGTGATGGGACTTGAGGGGAGAGAAATGCAGATTGTAAAGTCTATTCACCAATAACCCTTTCTCCCGTGATTTCCCGTGATGAGTTTTTGTGCTCGTTAGCTGGTGTGCCAGCCCCAGCTCCGTGCCGTCCCGCTCCGGCACTCCTGCCTTGCCGGTGCCCTTTGCTCCTCACCGTCGCTGCCTTGCTGCGTCAGCACTCATCATCTCTTCAGCAGAGACTGTTAATCATGTTGAGCTCTGTGGTGCTTTTAGTCAACGGATTGATGCTGGAGGTAGATGTGGTCCGGTATTTTCATTTTCACTTAATGCAGAAATTCCCTCCATTAGCTCTGCTCTTCAGCGTGGGTCAGTGACGGGTGGTTTCTGGTGTGAGCACCGCCAGCAGCTTGATTCCTGCACAGGCAACCTCCACTTGTGGTCTCTTTTTTTTTTTTATTCTCCTGGAAAAGATTGAAGACTCTGGAGATTTTTATAACACAACATAGGCATGAGATCCCCTCTTCTGCCCATGCAGAGGCTGCTCCAGCGAGGGAGCTCACGGACGTAATCCCTGCCTGCTTCTGCAGGAGGACTCGGACGAGCAGAGCTGTAGGCTTGGGTTTGCAGGATCAGGCAGAGGCTTGGAAGGGGCCAAGACTGCAATGAGATGCTGCCAGGCAGTAGTATGGTAACATACCTGTGACCCTGCCTTTCATCAGAGATGAAAGCTCCCTCCTCCTGTTCCTTTATTGGCAGCTCAAACAGAACAGATCATCTCTGGGTAGTTGACAGCACATTTCCAGCAACTTCATTTTTATGGTAATCCATTGGAAAAGTAATCTTCTTCACGCACGGTCCGATTGTGTGCAGCTCTCATTTATAACTTACATTAAAATTAATCACCAAAGCGCTTTGAACAAAGCTGTGTCTGCACAGGATGAGGGGAAGGAGAGAAAGAAAAAGGAGTCTGCACATCGTAGCCGTGAAAGTTAAAGGGCTGCACTTTGAGAGAGGATTAATTTTGTGTGTTCACACGTGCACACACACATCAAACCACAACTGAAATGACTCGGCTTGTCTGTGGGACTCTGGGAGGAAGAAGAAGTGGGAGGGTGTGCTGGGGAACGGATGGAGCTTGCGCAGCTGAGAGCAGGGGATGCTCAGGAGTGTGTGGCAGCGATCTGGGGGGCATCAGGAGCTCTGAGAGCGTCCCCCTGTCCCAGGTCAGGCTCTGGCAGCATCCCCCTGCTTCCGAGGTCTTCAGCAATGAGTTTTCTCTGGCAGTTCTGGCTATGGAGAATCCGTTAGCCTGAAAGCAGACAGAATCAGGCCAGTGCACCGGTGGAGAGCAGCTCTGCTGGGATCCATTCCTGTTTTCCTCAAATTTAGCTTTTTTTCCCCTCTTTGCTCAAGGTCTCTGCTAGGTAAATTTATGATTCAGCTCTTTTGGTTTCTGTCGGATTCTGTGGACATCATTTTGTTGCTGAGTACATTGCAGTGGGTGGGTTTTTTTTTTTTTCCTTTTTATGGTTCTACCTGATTTATTTATGTTTGCCCCGGATAAACGGGAAAGCAGCCAAGCGAGTGCTTCCTTGTTTCCCTCCGTGGGCTGTCGCGGTTTTAAGCCCGGTACCTGTCTGGTTTATTTTTGCAGATTTTCTCAGCACAGTTCCAGATTTCTGTCCCTGTTTTGGAACCACATGCCTCCAGTTACCCCCACGTTACCCTGGGTTCCTTGTCAGTGGTGTTTCCCCCAGGGGTGAGGTGGCAATGGGACACAGAGGTGATTAACTCCTTCTCTCCTGTTGCCGTTTTCAGTGCATAGTGGAAGGGACTGAACCCTGATGTGCCACAGCCCTGAGCTGGTAACGCCTTTGGGAGGTGTAACAATAACAGTGACACGTGGATGGTACTTCTGATCCTGGAAGATCCCAAAGCTCTTTGCAAAGCCTGGATTCACCTGCTTCCTGTCCTTCCACAGCAGAGGTTGGGTTGGTGGGAGGTGCAGGGTGATACCCCCCGCACAGGGTGGGAGGAGAGGAGCGTCCCACCGGGAGCTGAGGCTGGGACCAGGTTTGTCGTGTCCCAGGGCACCGCTGGAGGCAGTTCAGGACTAGGGAGTGTTTGCTGCGTATGGACTCGTAGCTCTTTCTCCAGGGCAGACAGAACTATAAAATACACAGAGTGAGGAAATGAAATCTGCATTCAGAGCATCATTATAAACACCTCGTTGGGAGCACAGTGTGATTTCATTGCCAGCTGCCAGTTGCTTCATTTCTGTTTTCTCTCCTTCCCTTTCTCTCGTGGATTTTGGGGAGCTGGCTCGTCCTGCCTCACTTTCCCATCTATTTCTTGCTGAAGTTATTCTGTTAGCTGATCTGGAGACAGTCTTGCAATATCCAAAACCTTGTAAAACATGTCAAAATCCTTTCCTGTGTCAGCCACTTCTCCCCTGGGAGGTGCTGCAATCCAGCATTCAGAATTTGCACCCAAATCTGCCACCCTCCCGCACACCCTTTTCTGCCCCGTTTCATTAACACCCTGCCAAGGGTTTATTTTCCAGCATGATGCTGTTTTAATTAAGAGCGGTGTTGGTTGTTTCCTTTTCCTTTCTTCCCCTGATACACAGGATTAGCTTGGTGCCAGGAGCAAATTCTTTGATCTGAAAGCAGGTAACAAAAATCAATGCATTTTATCAGTAGATGCTGGCCCTCGACAATAAGCCTTTCCTTACAGGACACAAAAAAAAAAAAAAGGCAAAAGGACAGCCAAGGTTGTTGCTGTGTGCAACATGGGGACAATGTGTGAACAGGGTGGATGTACGTAATTTGTCTGAAGGGTCTCCAGCGCATTTTCTGCTAATTCTCTTTTTAGAATAAGTTTCTCAATATTTCTGTGTTTATCTGTTACAGAGCTCAGTGAAACTACAGCCCAACCCCATCCTCTCCTCACGGCCCCTGTTCCTCTCTGCTCCAGGTGTCCTGTCTGTCCTTGAATGAGCTGTGTGACAGCTCCTCGTTGAGCACCTTTGATGTAAAAACAACTGTGATGCTATGGGTGGGGACGTTTCCATTGCCCACAGTGGGCTTTTGGACCTTTACCTTGTTCCTCAAGATTTTTAGGAGAAATTAATACCTTTGTTTGCTCAGGAGAAAACACCAGAAAAGACCCAACTTTTCAGCAAACACTAGTACGCACGACTCGGTTGGTTTTTGTTTCTGGATGGGTTTTATTAGGGAGAGATGTGACTAGGAGATGTTGGGTTTTGTAGACAGACAAAGCCTGGTAGAGGGCTCCAGTACTTTGTCCCAGCTGAGTTGCAGATAACCGGAGAGAACACGTTCCTTAGGCTGGTACCAAGAACGTTTCCAATCTTCCAGGAAAACAGGCAGAGCTCCGTTTGTGGTCTGACTTCCAGTTCTTTTACCGCCCAGGCTCCATTTCATGGTGTTCCACACCGAGGAGTTCCACGATGTGCTGAGGATCTGGGACGGTCCGGTGGAGAACGGCATCCTCCTCAAAGAGCTGAGCGGCTCCGGCTTACCCGGCGATGTCCACAGCACGTTCAACTCTGTCATCCTCCAGTTCAACACCGATTTCTTCACCAGCAAGCAGGGCTTTGCTGTTCAGTTTTCAGGTAGGCTTGGCATGGGCTCCTCAGCGTTATCCACACCCAGCTTTGCTGCTCAGCGATTTCAGGTCTAGCTCCAAAGTACTGATGGAGCAAATGACTGATGGAGCGCAATAGCCGGACCTGTGCCGTCTGCCAGGCGTTGGTGCTCTGCTGCATTTCGGAGTTTGGGTGCAGTCTCTGCAAATAGAGAAACTCCTGGGCTTTGTCCTTGCAGGGCAGGTGAATTCTCTGTGCTCCCCCTGCTACGGTCACCTTCGCAGTGGTGAACTGGGCAGCACGATGCAGAGCAGCACGTGTGGAATGCACAAGATGGAATTACAGATATTTTTTCCCCACGTTCCCACAGATCCCTTAGAGACACCAGGTGCAGGCAGCTCCCCCCCGGCGTTCTGAGAGCAATTGGTCAGTGGTCTCTGAAGCTGAGGCTATTTAAAATCCCTCCAACTGGATCCCCTGAGATGCAGATCACAAAAAGCTCTGTCGGCTGCAGGGATGTCGTTGCTTGCAGCAGCACTACGGGTAACGCAGCTGCAATCTGTCATTGCCTAAATCCTGGCTGCTGTTAGCTAAGGCTTGGCCTTGCAAACACATTCATTATCTATTATATTAGGGTAATGTATTTCAGTATTCAGACAGAGGTTTCCAGGATGCAGAGCCTCACTGACCTGCCCAGTAAGCAGCCAGCAGATGCCTGGTTTGGAGATGGCAGTGGACAGGAGGCTGCTGGGTGAGTGATGATACAACATTCCTGGGACTCGGACACATCTAAGCATCAGAGCTTGTTCTGTCTTTCCCAGGTTTTTGCCCGTAGCTTTCTGTTCAGGGTGTCTTGCATGGCCAGGAGAGCAAGCCAGCTCTTTGGGAAGAGTTTGTGCTGGATACGAGACCTCCTGGGATGACCAAGACAGAGGGGGAGACCTTTGTGTCACCCAGCACAGCTCTGCCGTCCTCTTCCTTTGCCAGGCTGGTGTCTCAGCCTCCCGGGAAGGACAGACCGGGCTGCTGACGCGCTTATCTTCAGTTGCACGCAAGAGAGAGAGGGATTTCCTCTGGCTCTTTTAAAGAAGTGTTTTCTCTAAACTGCCTGGGTGTCATAGACTCTCATCACCTTAGCAGAAGTAAGCTCTGCTCCACTGGTCCTTATTGAATGCTTCTGCTCAAAGCCTTTGTTCACAAGGTGTGACTAAGTAGCCAGACCTAAGCTCAGAAATACACAGTTTGGGATCTTGTGAACTTTAACCATCTATATAAGCTTGCAAAACTGCTGTTACTCCAGGACTGTTGGGTAGTTGTAGCGTTGACAGAGCTTGAGCCCAGCCAGCAGCGAGGCTGTGCTGCTGTCCCCAGCCAAGAAGGAGCTGAGGGGGTCATCTTGTACCTCAGAGGGACACAGCAACGAGACTGGGAGGCAAACACGGCTTTCTGAAAGGTCAGGCTTGCTGCTTCACAGGACTAAAGGCTAAATGGCTCTGCCTCTCGGGGGAAGTGAAAAGTGCGAGCAGATTCGTTTGGTTTGCAGCGTGTGTCTGACACCGAATTCTATAAAAATGCCATGTCAGATCAGTGGATGTCTGAACATGTGCATGTGCACAATTGCACATCCAACTTGCATTCTGTGTAGGGCACTTGAACTTGCCGTTCCCCAGAGCCTTCACCAGCTGGAGTGGCAGATGCTCAGTGCAAAGTACAAGCCAGTTTTTATTTGTGTGGCAACTTTAAGGGATCCTGATGGAGAACGAAGTCATTGCTTGGATAGCTGTTGAAGGACAGGGTCTAAGTACAGCCAGTGCTGTAAACCTGTATTAAATATAAATATATGCATTAAATATATATATTTTTAAACTCTTCAGTTTCCACAGCCACTTCCTGCAATGACCCAGGAGTTCCCCAGAACGGGAGCCGGAGCGGTGACAGCAGAGAGGCAGGTGACTCCATCATCTTCCAGTGTAACCCAGGATACGCGCTGCAAGGGGAGGCCAAAATCACTTGCGTGCAGATCGAGAACAGGTTTTTCTGGCAACCAGACCCTCCCTCCTGCACAGGTACGAGCGCGCCTCCATCCTCCCATCGCACTGGCGTCCCTGCCCTGTTTCACTGCAAGGCTTCGGTGTCTGAAGGGGCTGAGTCCCGCCTGGTTGGAGGAGCTGTATGACAAGGTGTACATGTCTCGAGGAGCCGTCTCATAGAAATGCTTTTTAGGTTTATCCCCAGAGTGTCTGGGATGATGAGAATCTAGTTCACACTGGAAGCTCCTAGGACATACTGCAATGTAAGTGATGATATTTAACCTGACAAGTCAAGATTGAAGGCTTCTTTAAAACTCAGGTTGGTAGAGAGGATTGGGGTCGTGGGTGAGTAATTTCTGCATGAGGAGACAGCAAATTCTGTCACGAGAAAGAACTACCTGACATTTTCCTTGAGCTCATAAAGCAATGAAAGAAGCTCATAAAAGTGATTCTTTTTAGTATGTCCAGAACACATAAAAATAGTCATGCTAAGCATATAAGAGCAATAAACATCAATTTTGCTGGCCAATTAAATGCTAGCCACAAATTACTTACCTGTAACCCTCATTCCTGTTCATGCACTGTTATCCCAAGCAAGAACAATCAATTAGTTCTGTTTCTAACATCTGATTTAATTCCAGCCAGGAAACTTCTACAGCACTCCCAGGATTTATGGTCCCTGCAGGATGACTTGGTTTCTGAATGACTGTCTCGGTGATCTAGCGTGGCACCCTTGCAGCCTGATAGAGACAGTCCTTTTAGTCTTTGTGGAGCTATAACTTAATCATATTGTTGCATGTCCTGCCCGTCTCCTCGTTCTGATGTTGAGTTTTCTTTCACAGCAGAAGCTGGGCTCTCCTTTCAGAGAAATGGTCCTTTCTGAACAGAAGGCTGGAAATCTTATTTTACTAGTCATAAGCTCTGTGAAAAAGCTGAAAGCAATGTCTTGCTCCTTCCCTCCTCTTCAGCGACAGAGGATTTGGAGGAATAATCAGTGGCCAGTAATATCAGTAACTAAGAGGCTGCCTAGTTAGGGCTGAATTGGAAAACAGGGTTTAATTTAGGGCTTGGGTTTTGTTTGTATTTAGCATTTCAAATAGATTTTCACGTCTTTATTGTACAACTTCTGCAGTCCCTGAACAATGTGGGCTGAACTGGAACAGCCCCCAGAGGTTTGGGGTATTTGAAGTCTGTATCCTGAGCCAGCTCCAAACAGCTGTGCTTTGGACCAGCTTCTAGTTTAAATCCTTCAGAGACTATGGGTGGGATTTTCAAAGAAATCAGAGGGTGTTGAACAGTCATCTCCCTGAGGCTTTTCAAAAATGAGTCTGTGTACGGGAGTTTCTTTGGAATTTTCCCCTGACTTTACAGGCTGGATAGGTTACGATGAAGGTAAATGGACACAGAAGAGATGCTTGTGGTTCTTCCAGGTTATTTGTGCATGACCTTCAGCTAACCTCTCCCCAGTCTGTGCTGGGATTTCCTTGTCTGTTCGAGAGGGATGACAGTAGCCTGCAATGGGACTTGGCTGAAGATCCTTCCAAGTTTTGTTCTCTCTCGTGCCAGGTCGTTTCCTACTCAGTGTAGGCTGGTTAGCATCAGATACTTGTGTTTAACACGGACTGCTCTTCCCTCCCTCTCTCCCCATCCCAGGTTTGGGAGGATTGATCTGAGCAACGGGGGGAACCTTAGAGCATCGACCCTCGTGGAGAGACTGCAAAAGGCTGACAGCAATAAATCAATCCTGAGTATTTCCCACATCCTGGGAAATATGGAAATATGTGCAAGGCACTTTCAGCCTTAAAAAAGTAATAATTGATTTTTCAGTCAGCTTGGCATTTAATGCGTTGGTGACTGTCATAAACACGACGAAGCCATTAGTCCCAGACCACATGTTTTCACTTATTTAGCAACCACCCAGACTTGTACCAGGAGGTGCCTAAAGAAATGCAACAGAAAAGCATAAAGCAGCTCTCTCTTGTAGTGAGTCCCGTATATATCTTAGGAAGATTGTAGCAGCATCCAGAGCTGCATTCCTGTTTGTGTGTGCCCTCTCTGGAATAATAGAGCCCTCAGCCCTGGGAGAGCCGCTACAAGCTCTCGTAATACGTATCTCCATATCGGTCAGCCTTGCAAACTGCCTCCCTGTCCCCTTATCTCTCCATTGCTTGCTTTTTCCTTTCCTGCATCTCATCGATGGTTTTTTAAGCTTCTCTAAGACCAAGCCTCATCCCTTTGCTTGATGCCTTCAGCTCCCTGCGGAGGTATCTTGACGGGACCGGCGGGAGTGATCCTGTCCCCGCAGTACCCGGAGCCCTACCCGCCGGGGAAGGAGTGCGACTGGCAGCTGACCGTCTCCCCCGATTATGTCATCGCCCTGGTGTTCAACACGTACGTACCCGAGAGCTCCTCGGTTCGGCGTGGGGACAGGGAGGGGACTCCAGTGGCAGGCAGTGCCTGGCTGAACCGGGTCTGTGCGTGGGTCCTTTCCTCTCTGGAGGAACCAGACCAAGCCTGGCAGGACCAGCTCGCAGTCCTGGGTAGTGAAGACCACGGTCTGTGTTCCCCAGGGATGCTGTGGCGTGCTCATCCTTCCAGCGCTTTCCCTTTGGCTTTGCAGCTTCAATCTGGAGCCTGGCTACGATTTCCTCCACATCTACGATGGACCCGATTCACTCAGCCCCCTGATCGGAAGCTTTTACGGCTCCCAGCTGCCTGAGAGGATAGAGAGCAGCAGTAACAGCCTGTTCCTGGCCTTCCGAAGCGATGCATCGGTCAGCAACACCGGGTTTGTCATTGAGTACACAGGTAAGAGCTGCCCGGGGGGCACCTGGTCCAGCTGACTTTTCTTTTTTTTTTTTTTTTTTTTTTGTAGAAAATGGCAGGGAAATTCCTGGAAAGTATATATTTTTGTCCAGGCTGTATTCTTTGTGATCTTTCTGGCTCCACAATGAATTTAAATAGTTCCATCTTTTCCGTGAGCAGGATGTGCTGCTTCATTGCAGCTTGGAGCTTGCAGAGTCCTGGGGGGTGCTGAGCTGTTAGCTGGTTATTGGGAATGCTCCGCATTGCCATGGATTTAAGATTTAGTCTTGGTGGCAAGAGCGGCTTTGTCCAAGAAAAGGAGGTAGAGAGATATCCAATATGGGATCTCGGTCTGAATCACCAAAGGATGGGTGGCTGGATCTCGAGGCAGGGACCAGGGGAGGGGATGCTCCGTCTCTTGAGTCAATGGAGCTCTCCTGAAATCTGCATTTTGCTTCACTTAAGATTCTAAAGCATCTACTTAAAAACTATCATTAGTAAAATGAACAGACTAGTGAGTTCACGGGTGTCTGTTATTAAAGCAGTGGCTTTTTTCCCTTCCTTGAGGAGGCAGTAGAACGTTGTGTGGCGCTGCAGCTCTGACGGAGGGAGGCAGGGGCGGTGGGTAGAGCTTTCCCGGGGTGTTCTCAGCTCTCTGTCAGTGGAGGAAGCTGAGAAGTGGCAGACCTGGCACTGCTGTTCTGGGAGACGGGGAGAAAAAGGCAGGCTTGGCAATGTGTTCCTTGTTTGTGCATCAGGCAGGTGGAAGAATGGAGTTGTTACAAACTGTAGTAAAAAAAATACGCCCTGGAAAGCTGGATCTGGTGCGCCAGGATTGTGCAGAATGGAGACAAGGTTTAACAACTGGAAAAAAAAAAAAACAGGGCTAGAAAGAAACAATTCTTGAAGCCTGCTCTGGCCTCTAGGAACTAGTTTACAGTATGGGAAAAAAGCATTGATGGCTTTAGATGTACTGGATGCGTGCCACTATGAAACATGGCTTTGCATCCGCGGCGTATGCTGCGAAACGGGCTGTTGAGCCTTGTTGGCCCAACCGTGTGCTGTGGGAGCAGTAATAGCTCCTGCTGATGGGCTGCTGCTGTGATTTCAGGGCTGCTGGAGCAATTCTCTCTTCCTGCACCCTAAGGTCTGTGGTTCTGTTTTTGAATTTACCTGACCAGAGGTTAAATCATAGCGAAGCGGCAATTCCCCTGAGTTACGCTGAACAGATGAGTTTCCCTCTGTTATGAAATAATAAGACAAAGACAATTAGCACAGCTTAAGATGCGAGAGATTAAACGTTTCCTGCTCTCGTTAGAATTAATTTTAGTGAAGAGTAAGTTTTGGGTTTTCTGCTTTTCCCTTTTCTTTTTGGGCAGCCAGAAAGTAGTTAACAGATGAAATCTCATTAAATTAGGGTGGTTGTGTGATGCGTTTTTCTGCTAAACACTCCTACAGTGTTAATCACGCCTACATGCTTCCCACAAAGCCAAACTGCTGGGAGAGGAGAATGAGGATTTAAGTTTGCTCATTAATTTCCCCACACTTTAAAAGGAACCTGGGATTCAGGTCTGAGAAGCAGCAGAAAATAGAACTTTGGGGAATCGGAAGAAGAAGAAAAGAAATGCAGGAGGGAGCATGTGTGGAAAAAAAAAAAATAAATCAAATGCTGAGCTCGGCTCCTTGCCAGCGAGGAATCCCAAGTACAGTTCAAAGACACCGTCTCTGTGCCTGGGCCGTGCCGCAGCCCCGGAGGTGTTTGCCCCTGGCTCCCCTAAACGCCATCCATCACCTGTGTCAGCCCTGTGCGAAGTTCTGTTAATTACCAGGGGCTTCGTAGTCCTCTTTCGGTAATGTTTTAGGGGAGGAAAAAAAAAAAAGCAAAGCAGCCATCTGTCAGTCCCTCCTTGAAATCCTGCATCTTCGCTGGGACTGGGACCATACGGCTCGCCTGCAGCGGCGGTGTGTTGGGTGAATTTCAAACAGCCTCAGCACTTCATTTGGAATGGTTTCAGGGGCAATGGCTCTTCAAGAGAAAGTTGTCCTCTGGGGCTGGGAGGAATGGAGAAAAACAGAGAGAGAAGAATAAATTTGACTTTTATTACGCCAGGGTTTTTTTGCATGGCAGGGAAGCGGGAGGGCTGTGATGCTGCAGAAGGGTGTTTGAGGGCAGATCCTCAGCCGGGCGGTTTCCCGGGTTAGCTGCACGGGTATGTGCTACAGCAGCAGGATTTCTGATAGATGAACACACATCCTTGCTTTGCGCCCGTGATGCACCGTCAGCTGCGCAGCAGAATGAAAAATCAAACGAAGGTTACCAGCAAAGAAACCCTGCGTGTGCTTTGCCCAGACACACTGAGATTGCCAGAGGTCTGGTTTGCTTTGCTGCCTTGGCTTGGTTCAGGGGTCAGGTGAAACTTAAATGCAAGAGTTTGGGATTTCAGCTGGGGAGGCGTTTATTCTTCGGAATGACTTCGCAGTAGGGAGGAGCTGCTGGGTTCGGGCTGGTTCACGAAGACGAAGCGATGCTCTGCTCCAGGCATCCTGTTGGAGTTATAACCCCTCGTGTTACACGTTCGCAGCAGCAGCTTGGTTACCGCTGCCGTTCCTGTGAAGGCAGTGTGCTGTGTTCCTGAGCCCAGCAGTTATTAATCTACTAAAGCAAAAGGTTGGTAAGATCTTGATTACAGAATAGGAAGGACGATTACAAAACAAAAGCTTAAGCACAGGAAAGCCACGGCTCACAATATACCCAGATTTTATCTCTTTTGCCAGTTGTTGCTTAGGAATTTTTTTTAAGTGTCTCAGCTACAGAAAACGAAGGGTTTTAAACTCGGTATCTCTACATGTGTTATCGTTTGAACTACGATAACATTTGTGTGTCTTGGTTATACTTGGGAGGTTTCTGGTTACAGAGCAAGACTGGGTGAGTTTCACAAACTGTTTCCAGTCAATTTATACGACCCCTTGGCATGAGGGTCTGCCGTGAGGCTGCCATTGCCAGAAAATGCTAACAGAGACTCTCTTAAATTTGGCTGGGGATGAACCTCTCAAGTGAAGGTTTTCTTTTCTCATTGAGAAATCAGCTGGATTCCAATAACCAGTTGGCATTGCAGCATCTCACAAACCACACAGATTTTACCAAGATACATGTTACGCATTTGGACTCGGGTATTTTTCAATTGAGACCGCCCTGGGTTAGTAATGTAGAGGGCAGGCTCGTCACTTTGAGAGCTTTTCCCAAATTGTTCCCCACCCCCCCAATGATATTTTGTGAGTGTTGGGGACCTGTTGCCATGGAGACAGAAGCGGGTCAGACTCCATCAGTCCCTGACTCCATCTGAGCCGCTTATCCAGCTGGGTTGGGGCTGCATGGGACCCGAGGTGCATCGTCAGGTTTGGCTCCTCGTGCCTGGGGCAGAGGGTAGGAAGGAGTTTCCAGGTTGGACACTCCAAAGCAGGAGGTTTTCTCACGCTTTTTATTACTTTCTGTTTCTGTTGTGGGCCAGAAGTGAAGAGGCGTGAAATTGAAAGCAAATGAAGCAAAACTGATTACTTTTCACCCTTCCAAAGGAACGGGAAAAAAAAAAACCCCAAGCCCCAAGCCTTGTTTCAAATCAGTTATTATTTCGCCAGAACCATTTTTCCCAGCCTGAGCTTATAAACATGTATTCAGCATTACTTACAGGTTATTTAAGGTGGAAATTCCCCACAGAAACACTGTTCTGTAAAATCCATTGCAAGGGAAGCTGTTTAAAAACATCCAGGACTGCTCGCTGTTAAAACGGTCGGAAATGGGAGGTGACGTTTGACCCTAAAGCGACTTGTGTTTGCAAACCAGGTCTGTCCTTTGGAAGGGTGGTCCGTGGCGCTGGGATGAGTCGGAGCGTGCCGGGCTCCTGGCGAGCCATGGCAGATCCCAGCAGACCGGGATGCCCAGGCTGCCCCTGGGCTGGGGGATGCTGATGGAATTTGTCTTGTCTTCAGTATTCAATGACTTTTGTGAAAACCTGTCTTCTGCACGATTTCTGGCGTTCGGGATGTGCTGGGTGGACAGCCGGGCTCGCGGATGAAAGCCTGAGCTCCTGGTCTAGGGGCTCGTGCAGGCTTTGAGTTTTCCTTGGGAAAGGAGAGGGGAAGCACAGCAGATCTCTGCTTTCTGGGGGCTAATGAGCCGCCTCTCGTGGCGTTTTTGTCTTGACTCTTTTCCTAAACATTTGGCAGCCTGAATCCATGTTAATTGGGACAGCAGGGCAAAGTCCTTGATTTCTCAAGTGGCTGAGTGAAAAGCAAATGTTAATTCCAAGTGGGCAAGCCGTGCTGTCCTCACTTCACAGCCTCGTAAATCAAAGGCTGGGGAAGCTGTGGCTTTCCCACATCCCTCCACGAGTCTTTTGCTGTCACCGTGCGAGCAAACCCATCCTTAAAGCTGAGCTCCTGCCTCCCTTTGTACCCTGCTGCTGGGGATCGTCGGGGCAGCTCCCCTGCAGAGGAGCGTTCGGCTGGAGATGCGCCTGGGACTGGGGGGTCAGGATGCATCGTCCTCAATGGCGAGCAGTGTCCCTGGAGGCACGGACCCTGTAGGGAACAGAGAAACAGGCAAGAACGAGGAAAACACAACAAAAGCAGTGGGGCTGTTGCTCAGCAATCAGCCACCAGCCTTTTCCCAGCAGTCGACAGTGACTTGAGCGCTGGATGTGGTGGTTTTTCAAAGCAGGAGCAGAGGCTGAGATCAAGGATGCGGCAGAGACGTCCGACAGCGGGGGGGAGGCTGATGGCCAGGCTGGAGCCACACTCGGGAGATGAAAGGCAGTGAGACCATCCAGGATAACGAGAGGCATCAAGTGGCCAGAAGGAAGCCCTGGGTGCAGCTTTTGTACGGAAGGGTCTGAAAGTGAATATTAGTGGAGTGAAAAAATATTTTGGAAAAGTAGATGAAGCATTTGCACTTGCTAGTGTGCTGCAGTGGACTCTGGACCACACAGCTGCACTGCTCATCTTCAGTCCCCTGGCTCGGTTCTGGGTTCAGGGGAAACATTTCCCCTCCTTGTGTGCCCTGTTTGCCTGGATCACCAGCTAGTGGTACAGGTGTAAAGGAAACCATAGAGCTAATCCTGTTTTTCACTGCAAAGGAAGAAACAAAAGCAAGATCTGGGGGCTTTACTGTTTTCTATTTCTCCCTCCACCCCTTCCCCAAATACTGAAAGCTCGTGATTTAATGCTTAAACACATTATAATTGTTCACAGACCCACTGCTCTCAGAAAAGCCCTCATCTTTAATGAGCAATTTCCAAATGACAAAAGAGCAGGATTAATCAAAGGCTCTAATTATATTGCACAGAGGGGAAAAAAAGGAAAAAAAAAAAAAAAAAAAAAAAAAAAAAAAAACCCCCCCAAAAAAAAAAAAAAAAAAGAAAAAAGCCCTCAGAAGAAGAAGGAAAGAAATATCAAGTCCTGACAGCTCTGTAGTCTTTACTGGAATTTTCATATGTAAATGGGGTTTTTAACTCTGCAGGGCATAGTGAACAGAGAAAAATGTCTTCATTTTGTCTAACTGCTTGTAATCATTTTGCCATAATTGCAGCCATGCTGCACATCTGGAGAGTCAACCAGCTAGCACATGGCACTGCATTTCCATGGTGAGAGCTGACAGCTCTTAGATACGGGAGTGATAGGTGTCAACGGGATAGTGCAAACAGCTGTGGCACATCTGAAATATGTTACATGCTCAGTCTGTGTTGATACGTCCTGGTTTGCGAAGTTCTTTGCAGCCTGTCCCCTGTGCAAGAAAGGAAAGTGAGTGTAAATAGTTAAAGCTTTGCCTCGTTGATTGGATTTTGGGTACCAGTGAAAGTGTTTGTGAACTGAAGCCTTCCTTCTTCCAATATCCTGGTGCTGGAGCAGAGCATCAGAGAATAGTCCGGATCAGGATCTGACCCATATCATTCCCCAGATTCAGCAGCATGAGAGAATGCTTGAAATCGAAGCTCTGCAAACGGTGCTGGTCTTTGTGATGTACTTAAGTGGGATTCCCAGATGGGAAAAGCCAAGAAACCGAAATTTTAGAGTAGCTCTATCAGCCCAGTAAAGATGTTGGCAATTTTCTCTCGCAGAAAACCCCCGAGAGTCGTGCTTCGATCCCGGATCCATTAAGAACGGTACCCGAGTGGGCACGGATCTGAAGCTGGGATCCACGATCACCTACTACTGTGACGGGGGTTATGACATTGAGGGGGTCTCCACGCTGACCTGCGTCATGGGAGGGGATGGGAAACCCACGTGGAACAAACCTCGACCCACCTGTACAGGTAAGACCCAAGGGCGAGCAGGGAAAGACCTGCCCATGGCCAAACCCTTCAGCGGTTTATCCTTGTGAAAAGCTTGGTGTTATTTTTTGCACAGAGCTTCTTGCGGGGGGAGAGAGAGGGTTTTTCTCCGTGCTTCATAATTTTTCAAATTTTTTAACTCCCAGAGGTCAGGAAGAACTGACCCATATGAGGTTTCTTGAACCTTCTTTTGAGAGAGGCAGAAAACTGGACACAAGAGATAATGTGGGTGACAAACCCTGTGTCCCTAGTGCAGGGCAGGATTCGGGAAGCCACTTAAACATCTGCTTAACCTGGTCCCCACTAATCAAAGCCCTTAAGCGTGTGCTTCCCTGAGCAATCAGAGTTTATTGAGAAAACAGAAGCTGGTGGTAGGGGTTCTGTGGGTATTTTTTGTTTTGTGAAACCTTTTGAGAAAAAGGTTTAAATGAGGGGTTTGCAGTCAGACCTTAATCTGAGAAGCAAGCCGAGGGATAGCCGTCAGTCTGCGGTGGCTGGAAGAAGGAAATCACCGGCTCGGAAAGGCGCTGGTGGGGAGGATGCTGTTCCTGCTGGAGCCGGGCTCCTGCCGCTGAGAAAGGGCGAAAAGAGTGGGAGCGCATTCTGCCGGGTGCTGAGCTGTCAGGTCGGGTGGAGAGCAGCGCACATCACCGCTACACCACCACCCACGGCATCCCGGAGCCTTGGCGCGGTCTTGATAATTGAATGTGAAGCAGGCATGAGCCCGGGTTAGGATGAGGCTTATTTTTCGTAATAAGAACTTGCAGCGAGCGCTGCAGTGCCTGGAGCGTAGAATCGATCGTGGCTGGGGGCAGCTGCCGTTGCCCAGGATTGCAGCGTGTGGGCAGGACGGATCTCAAAGCAGCAGAATAAAAAGCTGATATTTTAAGGCAGGTTTGGTAAGGGGGAATTCAGTGATCTCTTCTTGCCCTTCTCTTCCAGCACCCTGTGGCGGTCAGTACACGGGCTCGGACGGCGTCGTCCTCTCTCCCAACTACCCCCAGAACTACACCAGCGGACAAGTCTGCTTGTACTCCATCGTTGTGCCCAAGGACTATGGTATTGGTTTTGGACAGATTCTCAAACACCTGAAAATCTCTTCTCCTGGCTGTGCAACTCTCTGGTTTGGTTTTTTTTCTTAGAACAAAGCAGCAGAATAAATGCATATATAAAGGGAGATAAGGGAGAGTGGAAGATAGTCAGCGGCACTGTTGGATGCTATTTATACTTTGTTGTAGTCAGGAGGGATGACGGCAATTTTCTGAATTTCAAAATCTGTGAAAAATGAGGGGACAAGAAAAAAAAAAAAAACCCAAACCTAACAAAAACCACCATCTTGTGGCTCCCTGCACTATATCCAGTCATGCAGAGTTGAAAAATCAGCAAAAATAAAATTCATAGTGATTAATGCCAGCAGCAGACTCAGAGGACCTCCGAGAGTACAAGGTGTATTTACCGTAAACACGTGCTAACTGTGCTGCTGAATAATCTGTCTGCGCAGAGAGGCACATGGATGTGTAGTTTTGTGGATGTGCAGCTATGGTGCTCGTGAGTAATCTTTGTTTTTAAGTAACATGTAAATGAAATTTTAGAACTAGATCCAAACAAGAGCCAGATCCATTTAAACGGAGCAGCGTTCTTTTTATAGACTCCAGCGCTGCTTGGTTTTGGTCGGAGCTTGAATGCGAGAATGATGGATGCTCTAGAAGCCTTTGAGGCAGCTGGCTGGATCCTGGTGCTGGTTAACATATTTTCTTGTTTGAAGGGAATTTAAAGTTCTTCAAGAGCACTTGCGCTGACAGCTCTGGCAGGTGAAGGTCTGTCAATTCTGGTGTTGGATACGGCTGCTCAGCGCATCGTATCGATCTCGTTGGTCCCTATGGTCTTTTCAGCCGTTTGTGATTTCCTCCGCTAGGATAGCGAGGTGTGAAATACGGATACCTGGTGTAGACGTCAGCTCTGAGCTCCTTTCGCTCGAATTGCCCTTCTGCCTGCGTGCGTGTAGGTTACATCCGAGTCCCTGGATCTCGCTGATGAAACGCGGCGCTGCTCTTACACCTCTTAACCTGTTTTACTAGCGCCGAGCTGGAAATTGTCTGCAGAAACACAATAACTAGAGGGCTAGACAGTCTGATCTGCAAGTCTGACTTTTGCCTGCGGTGGGATGACAGCTAAATTAGTTTCTCTCCTCCACCTGCTACCTTTCAATAGCTTCATTAAAACCGAGCAGGAAAACCATTAGTAGCGAATGTTAGGCGTTTCCCGTCTCCTTCGCTTCTCAGGCATCAGGCTGTGCTGTCGTCACTTGCTCAGTGTTCCCAGCATCAAAGCTGTGCTGGAAACCGGAACGTGCAGGAAACAAATGGTGTAGCTGGGGGGGATGATGAATTTCACAGCGAGAGACCTCTCAGCTTGTGAATCTGCAACTGGGCACTTGAAAGTGCAAACCTAGGAGAGGAAACAAAGGGGAGGAAAAAATCTTCTACGTACAGATTTTAGAGAAAAAAACTTGTTATATTCTGAAAAGCAAAGGTAAATAACTGAAATCTTTGTAGCTAAAAAATCACTTTGATCTTCCCTTTATTATTTTCCCCGCTTTTATAAGCTCTGCCAGCTCCTGGGTGCGTTGACGATGGATGCAGTGAGACCCAGAGTGTTGCGTGGCTCCAGGCTCTGCAGACAGGCTTAGGACTGACTGTTAATGAAACAGCGAGTGTCCTCCCTCCCTACCAGCGGTCCTCCTTGACCAGAGAGGTTCCAGCTAGAAATTAAGTTCTTCAGAGCAGGGATTGTTATTTTGTTCGGGTTTTGCACAATGCCTGACCCAACAGGAGCCTGCTTCATGACAGAGGTTTTAATGCAAATAATAAATAATAATTATCGGTTGGTGAAATTATATACCTTGTGTTATGTAGGCAGGCAAATGGGATGATTCAGAAAAGAATCCCTCTTGGCCTCTGAATCAGTGTTAAAGCGTACTGGCAGGTGAACATGGGGGAGGCTGGTTGCTGCTTCTGTTATGCCTGCTTTGTGGATAAATAAAGGGCTCCCCTCTTCCAGGGCTGTCACTCAGGCCCTTCTCGTCTTTGCCTGCAATAAAAGCAGCTGAGATGCTGCGGGGCCGGCAGCACGGCTGGTCCCACCGCCCGCCCCGACCCACCGCCCTCCCTCTCTCCGCAGTGGTCTTCGGGCAGTTCGCCTTCTTCCAGACCGCGCTCAACGACATCATCGAAGTCCACGATGGCCCCAACCAGCACTCCCGGCTCCTCAGCTCGCTCTCGGGCTCTCATACAGGTAGGGACTGTGTCCTTGCTGGGAAGAGCGAGCTGCCCATCCAGCCTGCCGTGCAGCGCCTTGCTCTGTGCAGCCCATCGGTGCAGCCGGTGCTGGAATCTGTCTGTGCTATTTCATCTCTTTCTCCTCATCTAGGTGAATCATTACCGTTGGCTACCACCAACCAGATTCTCATCAAATTTAGTTCCAAGGGTCAATCTACAGCCAAAGGTTTTCATTTTGTCTACCAAGGTGAGTACCGTTGTGTTCTGGAGGTGTCCTGAGATGATGGTCACAATCCAGCCACGTCTTGAAGTGTCCTGAGCTGCTTTTGGTGTCGGCGGGTCCTTGCGCACTTTCTGTCCAAACAGGAGATGTCCCAGGAGATGAAGATGATTTTGGTAGCAGTGATCTTGCAGGGCTGTCTGGCTCCTGTAGGTACTTCGTATTCAGACTTTCCATTTTCCCTCAGCCTCCACCCTCGCACGTCCCGGGATGAGCATCAGAGGTATCTCATTGAATCGTGCCCTGGGTACCCAGCGAGTTCTTGAGATTTCTACCCAAGCCGTTTTCCCCGCTGACATTTCAGCACATTTCTCGGTGTAAACAGCTGAACACTCGTCTGGCAGCTCGGTGAAATCCTTCCTCTCGGTGTGTCACAGGCTTAGGTCTCCTGCTGTCAAACTTTGGCCCCTTGCTCCTTTCAGTAACAGCTTGCGTTGCATCGGGCGAGTCCCACTTAGAGGTTTTGAAAGCGGTAAATAGAAAGTGATGCACAGAGTAGTGGGAAAACAGAAGAGCTTTCCCACCCACGTGCTTTGTGGAGTTGCCTGTGGTTCCGCCAGGCTTTCACCAGCTGTGGAGTGGGGACAGGCAGCAGCAACCTGTGCCTTCTCCGGGGGCGAAGGGAGGCGTGGTTTGCATTGTCTAGTATCCAGAGATTCCTTCTCCTGAATTTCTGCCTAGTTATTGTGAAACAACCGTAGTTCAGATCCGCGAGTATTTTGGCTATCTTAGATGTGCCCAAAGTAGGGCATCCTCCCAGCTGGATCCTTCCTGCCCTCCCCAGACCACTGGCACATTTCGGGCTTCCCCCTCGTGCTGATCAGCTGGGGTGTGATGCCTTTGACCGCGGGTCTGGTGTTCATCTCTTTGAATCAAGTTAAAATCAAACAATATAGGTAATGTGCTCGTCATCTCCACATTCATCCCCTCCTAGCAAGTGGGACGTTAAACACTAATAAATTTTAAAGCAGCTTACAGAAAAACATGAATTTATTTCTTCCCAGCAATAGACACTTCTGACTTGTTCTTCCCCTCACTTATCCATCAGACTCTCCGTTTGTTCTCTGTTGTTTCCAGTAGTGAACAGGAACGCAGGTGATTTCAACAGCTGGCGATGCAGCATCACAACTTAAATTCCCCTTTTCTTTCTCTTCCCCGTCCCATCACGGAGAAGACTGCTTAAGGTTCATGGTAACGAGGCCAAGAGAGCTGGGAAACCTCAAGGGTTTTCTGCTGAGGCTCTAGCATCGTATGGCACACCAGCTTTTTGGGAAGTCCCTGCTGAGTCCCTGGGTTTCCCCATTTGGAAATGACCTTTCCGATGTGGTGATAAGTTTTCTGAAAGCATGCGTGGTTCTGTGATGTCCTAGCTGCTTTTATTTCAGGTATTATTTGTATTGACAAAAGTTTGAATGAAATGTTAGTTCTTTTTCTTTTCAATGGTCGTGTTTGGATTCAGCCGCTCTTGGGTACAATCCCATTCCTGTGTTGGTTTTTAATTTGACAGTTACTACTTCCAAAATGTTTGCTCTAACCATTTTTTTCGTTTGTTTTATTTTTCCTTTTGCAATTGCACGCTCACCTGCTGGTTTCTTCTGGCTGCGACGCAAGCGGTTCCTCGGACCAGTGCCACCCAGTGCAGCTCGGTCCCGGAGCCCCGCTACGGGCGGCGGCTGGGCAGCGACTTTGCGGTGGGGGCCGTGGTGCGGTTCGAGTGCAGCGCCGGGTACGCGCTGCAGGGCTCGCGCACCATCGAGTGCCTCACCATGCCCGGGGCGCTGGCACAGTGGAATGTTTCGGTGCCCACCTGCGTGGGTAGGTGCCTTTTGGGTTTGGGGGGATAAAAAGACAAAGCAGTTCAGCCATTTGTGCTAGAAAAATAAATTGCATCCTTTGGGATGGTTTAAAAAAAAAAAAAAGCAGCTGATGACCAAGAAGAGAAAAACAAAATAGCAACAAAACAAAAAATCTGTTTCATATCAGGTACATACCAAAGCCAAGCCTGCCTGTGAACGAGGGCAATTAACCCCACGTGTCAGGGAAGGGACCTTTTGATCCAATACTTGGTTGTGGGAGCTGGGACAGCATCTGGAATAAATCAGCTCTGTCTGATTTTCACCTCCTTTGGAGGAGAGCAGCTCCGAAAGAACCAGTCTGATGGCTGCTGTACCTAAGGGCTGTGTGCCGCTTGTGTTAGAAATTATGGAAGAGTTGCTGAAAAGAGGATTATTCATACGAATCTGACTCTTAAATCGTGAGCCAATTCCATTTGCTTTTTTGTCCTTGGGCAGATGTTTTAAAGAGAATGTTTGAGTGTAAAGCCAAGTCCTTCGGTGTCCAAGCATCACTTTGCTTATTGCAGTGCCGTGTGGTGGGAACCTGACTGAACGCAAAGGAACCATCCTGTCCCCCGGCTTCCCGGAGCCGTACCTGAACAGCCTCAACTGCGTCTGGAAGATAACGGTCCCCGAAGGAGCCGGGATCCAGGTACCGCGCCGGCAGCTGGGGCTGCAGCGTGAGCTGGAGAGGAGGACACACGGTGTCCGGTGCACTTAGAGAGGCCACGGGTTGTGGAGTTGTGGCTGCTCACGGGAAGGATGGGTTGGATGTGTTGATGCTCTGGAATCAGCCATTCATTTACACTGTGGCTGCCAGAAATGGGTAATATGGCCATGGATTCTTGCCTCCTGGAGGGCACTCTCCGTGGGAGATCAGCTGGAGCTATGTGGCTGTTTTGGTGTAAGAAAATAACGGTGGTGTTTTAGGCATATATCTTCATACGGCTTAGTTATGGGATGTTGAAAGCAATGTAAGCTGCACCAAGGAAGAGTTGCTCTGCTGGAGTACCTGCATGGATCTGTTACGCCAGCAGAGTTGCAGCGGTGTGATTGTACAACTACAGCTTTGCTGTTCATTGTCTGCAGGTAAATGAGCTTTCTCTTCAGGTCTTTTTGTGGCCCTTATCATTCCTCTGCAGAAATAGTCCTGCAAGCTAGAGGATGTTGAGAATTAAGCCCAACATCAGAGACCAAACCTTAGATAAAGTTCCCATTCAGCACAGGTGTGCCGTGCGTTACGCTGACATCGGTTCACGCGCGGGAGATGGATCCTTGAGCAGGTTCATTCATTCCCCAGACTTCATTGTCAGAGGGTTTCTTTCTTCTTTACATGACTTTGTCTGCGAGGGTTTTGTTCATTAACTGCTTTTATTTCTCCATCGTGTGTTTGGCTGATGGATTGTGGGTGGGTTTCTCCCTCTCTGCAGGGTTGGCCGCTGTTGGCACGCAGCGGTTCCTCTCAGCAGTTTTATTGAAGCATCAGCTCTGCCTTGCTGGGTTGCAGTCCCCAGACAGGGATTCCCCCCTGGTGCCACCATCATCACTCAAACCAAAACCTGAACCTGGCTCTGGGGTGGCGGAGCTGGTGGGAGCAGCACTGGGGGCTTCACAGCAAAGCACAAGCCTGGAGGAATATTTTGAGCCCTCTGCCTGTCCTGCCCAGCAAGTTCCACTCCGCTCTTTGCTTTTGGAACCATTTAAAGTAGTGTTTGCAAAGCCTCAGAGCTCACCATCGATTACTTCCTGTTCATCTGAAACTTTAGCCATTCTCAAAACCCCCAAACGGCAGGAGGATCCATTGAGCTCGGCCAACCGTCTGAACAGTTTGAGGCGGTTTGCAGGGACTCCTGGGACCGGGAGGTGGTAATGCACTTAAGTGATGTAAATAGATGTCTGTATCCTGCACTGCCGTGTTCTGAACGCCAACCCTTGCTGCCACTTCCCAGCCCGTGGGGCTGTTTTTGCACATTTGCTAAGCTTGGAGGAAAGGGAATATTACAGCGGGCTGTTAAAAGGGTTTCTGTATTCACACGTGTTTGTTTCTCACCTCTTTGGTTGTGCAAGCGCAGCTCTCACTAGAAAACCTGACGACAAAGTGTTTTGGGTTTTTTGGTTGTTTTGGGTTTTTTTACCCCTTCCTTGCTGGATGCACTCTCTCCCAGGGGAGATGGATATTTTAGGTTCTAACATGATGCAAGCAAAGAGGTGTGTCCTGCGCCTGAGCTCTGACACCGCCAGAGACCTAAGATCGGTTTCTAGGTCTGGAGCGGGAGGTTTTTGGTGGAAGGCAGGACCGTGGTCCTTCAGTGAGACGCCTTCCGCTGGTGCTCAGCCAGAGTCCACATGGACTCGTACCGGTGCTGGTGGGGTCTCTGCTTCCAGCTGTGCCGGGCTGCGGGGGGGACACGGTGCCATCGCTGTGCTGAGGGACACGGACCAGTCGTGGGATGACATCTCTCAATGTCACCTGGATTGCATCAGCTTGAGATGCTGGGGCTTGCACTGGGAGCCTTCTGTGGGGGAAGAAGGCACGGTGACAAGTATTGAACCCCAGGAAATAAAACAGGCGCAGGGAAGAGCTGTCGGCTGGGGGCAGCCCTGGGCACGGAGCTGGACCCCTGCGCTCCCACCCCGCGGCTGCGTGCCCGGCCCCACTCCCATCCCCTTCCCCATCACTGGCTTTTGTGTGCGAGATGTTCTCCGTTATTAGATACTAATTTAAGCATCAGTTTACCCTCACTTTGTACAACAATTAAAGGTTAAAGAACTGTAAATCAGAGGAGGAGGTGAAATTAAAGCTTTCTTGGTAGCGGCGAGTCACTAGCAGGATTTTAATGTAATCAGTGTACGAGCTGGCACTTCTGCCATGAATTATTCATTCCTGTAGCAAACCTTCCTCAGTGAATTAATTTATATACATGGCAGTAAATAGATGCACATCCCTTGTGAATCCACATGTCAGACTAGAATTAGGACCTTAAAAATGTTTATTCCGTTAAGTTGGGGGGCGAGGAGAATAAATAATTCAGGAAATGTAAGAGCAAACAAAATGCACATTCTTAATCCACGTTCTCTTTCAATTACATAAATCACAGTCGGGATGTAGTGATGCAGGCTGAAAGGGACTGACTTGGTCAGGGTGAGCAGGAACGGCTCTGCAGGGGTCACTGCCATTTCTGCTGGATGAACTCCACTTATTTTTTTGAAGAAAAAAAAAAAAAACAACTTTGCAGGAACTTTATAGCCTGCTTTATTATTCAGAATAAATCAAGGAGGAAAAAGGTTAAAATGGCAGAAATAATGGGGGTTGATTTTTTTTAATTTTTTTTTTTTTTTAAAGTGTGTGTGTGTGTTTTCTGTTTAGCAGGGCAAAGGCAAGTGAGATGTTTGGAGTGGATGAGTTAATACAGACTAGGAATGCTGCAGGACAGAAGGGAGGGGAGCTCCACAGGATTTCCAGAGGGAAGGGGGGAGCGTATGTGCACGTGCACACGTGTGCAAGCAGCCAGGGTTTGCAGGCACTGAAGAACCTTCGGAGCATCCAGTGGCCGTGTCCTGCTGAGCTCTGTGCCGGAGCGAGTGATGCCGTTCAATTCAGCAGGGTGGCTGCAGATCAGGAGCGTCACGCTTAGTAGAAACTCTTCATCCTAAGAGACCTCAGAGAGCTGAGGCTCCCCAGAAGCAGAGGTGTGGGGGCAGCGTGCCTGGGTTCTGCATCCCAGCTGCTCCCCAGACCCGCCGGCGCTGGTGCCGGGCAACAGCTTCTGCCGCACACCCAGAGGTGAAGCCTTTTGCCTGGGGCCAAGTTGTGCAAGTCATTTCTGCTCCTGATTGGTCTTCAAGGGTCCTTTTTAATCAGGTTGTTGGCCCAGAAGTTTAATTTGAGGTGCCTGGTGTTTGAAAATTGCACCTAGAGCTTACGGATGAAAGCTGGTTTGTTCTGAATGCGGTTGGCTTGCTCTCAGGGTTGCTCCCTGACTCTCTGGGGCTGTTCAGCGCTTGATGTACAGCTCAGCTCCTTTCTCTTAATGGGACTCTGAATACTTCAAGCTCTCAGTATTTAGGAGTAAAGGCAGAATCTATTTTAATGGTAATCAAGGAAGACAAATCTGTGCAACGACATGGAGATCTTTGTTCAAGTGTAAGAGCTGCTTTTCAGTGCAAATGCAGATTGTTCAGATCTCACAATGTTCCTCGTTGGAGGATTGCATTGAAGTTCTGACTAATGGAGTCAAGTGATGTCCTTAAGCCTCCAGACCGTAAGGGGCATGGAGAGAAAGGGGGGAAATTTGAAAATGCAACTTGAGTGATTGGACTAAAAGGTGAGAAAGCAGGCAGTTGCAGAAACCACATTGGATTAAAAAATCTTGCGGTTTAATGCAGGTTTCTCTGTTTTTATTTTAGCTCTTGGGTTGCTAGTGATTGCTTTCATATGAAAGAGTTGCAAAAGTCTTCAGGGATTTCTCAAAACAGGAAAAAAAGGCTCAGATTCTCAGCCGCTGTAAATTAGCTGGGAAATTACAGGAGCTCTCCCTTTCTAGCTGCAGAAGACAGCTCCCCTGATAGGCAAGCCTGGAGTGTGGAGTTTGCTGGAAAATAGCTGTTGAACCCAAATGGTGGTAGTCAAAGGCAATGGGTCTCCAAGGTCTGCCACTGCACTGGCACAGATAAATAGTGGCGCGGACTTACAGCCCTGGGACGCGTTGCTGACTTTATTCGCGTCCCTTTCATTGCTATTGTTTGGTTTATTTGCATTATTGCTGGAGTTGCACCCTTACCGTTTTTCTTTTTTCTCCTCAGATCCAGGTGATCAGTTTTGTTACTGAGCAGAACTGGGATTCCCTGGAAGTGTTTGATGGAGGAGATAACACAGCCACCATGCTGGGCAGTTTCTCGGGTATGTGTTCAGCAGCGTGTTCGGTGAAGCCCGTCGGTGCATGCCTGATTCCTGCTCGCATCAGCTGGGCTTCTGCGCGTCCATAGAACCAAGCATACGCCAAAATGCTCCAAAAACTCGGAACAGAGTTAAGTGTGTGCTTAAAGGGAATCATATGCTTTGTTGAGTTGTGAATTTGACTCCTGTCTTCCTGCAGAAAACGTTGATGGGGAGCTTTAAACATAAGACCGGTGGGTTAGGTTTGAGTTTTTTGCAGAAATCCGTGAGCGCTTCCGCAGCCTGGAAGCGGGAGTTCCCGCGGCGCCGCTGGGCTGCGTGGGGTTAGCTCAGACCGCTGCCCTTGGCAGGTTCACCTGACCTGCCTGATTCGCACCAAAATGGATGAAGGGCCACAAAAACAGCGTTCCTTCTGCTCGGCAGCGGGGACTGTGGCTTTTTGCAGAGCAGGGAGGAGCAAGCAGCCCAAAAGCAGCGTAAAGCTTTTGAATAGCAGAGCTGCTTGCAAACCAATGGTCTGGTTCTTGCTTATTTAATGAACAACTGCGTTCAGAGCGCTTTCAGGTTGGTAAGGAGAAAGGTCCATAAAGACCCGTATCCTGCATTTGGGATAGAGCTGCCTTGACCTGGTGCTGCAGCAGCTTCCAGGGAGTGAGGCGGGAGAAGGAGGAACGCGGAGCTTGCGGGGGACCTGCGCTCCACCCACGCTGTTTCTCATCACCCCTTCCCTTCTGGATGCTTTCAGCCTCTCTAGTCTGCAAGTGGTGAAACTTCCCGTGCTGGAATTCATCAGTAGAGTTTGAAAAGGCCGTTGCGGGGAGGCCTTGGGTATCTCTCAATTGGCCTCATTAGAACCTGATCAAAACCAGCACAGCTTGTTAAGTTAAAGGACTTTCTGCTCGCAGCCTCTTCTGCAGCCGGTCTCGGAGGACGCAGAGGAGGAAAAAAGGATCCTCTTCAGTATCTTTGTGCACCTCTTGTTTTCCCAGGAACGACAGTGCCTGCGCTGCTGAACAGCACTTCAAACCAGCTCTATCTGCATTTCTATTCGGATATCAGCGTCTCTGCCGCCGGCTTTCACCTGGAATACAAAAGTAAGAGCAATTCAGCCTTGATCTCGCCGGTCCTCTGAGCGATGGGGAGATGGTTACGGAGCCGTTGCCTTGTACAAGTGGAAGCTGCTTAGCAGGGAGGGGCGGTGAGCTCTAAGGGCCACGTTTATGTGGTTCCCTGCTCTCGAGCTGCAGAGAGGGAGTGAGCGTTCAGTGGAGAGCAGATGCAGCAGAGGAGACGTGGGGTCATGGGGTTGTTCCTCATTTTGGTGCTGATGCACTTTGTAGCACCTGTTTGCTTTCGGTGTTGTAGCGCTGAAGGAGTTGTGGAGGCCAAAGTATTAAAAATTCATGGCGAGCTGGCTGGTTCAACACAATGCTGTAATCTTTGCTCACCAAGTGTCTAAACTGATGCTTGCCAGAGGTTGGGGGGGACTGCGTGCTCTTTGCGTTCAGTACCGGTCACTGCTGGAAGCAGCGTGCAAGGCTAGACAGACCTGCATGCGGTAATTCCAGCTGGAAGGGACCGCAGAGGTCACCTCATCAAACCTCCCACTGAAAGCAGGGTCAGGTATGAGGTAGAAGTGGATTACTCACCTTACCCATCTTCATGCAGCCTGTGCTTGAAGAACTCCAAGGACAGAGAGTGCACAACCGCTCTGGGCAGCCTGTCATCAGAGGATGGGTGCTGCAGCCCCCCGCCAGCCGTGATGCTCCTCTGCTGAGCTCGCTCCATTTTATCAATGTTTTTCTTATGCTGTGGGGTTTGAAACTGGGTACGGTATTTGAGGTGCTGTCTAGGGGGTGTTGGGTAGAGGGGGGGGAATCATGTCTGTCTGTCTGCTGGGTGTGCTTCTGTCTGTCCAGCCCAGGATGCTGTCAGCTGGGTTTACTGCCCGGGCACAAAGCTGGGTCCTGTTCAGCTTATCGTGCAAGGTTGTGTTTGTTTCTTGGGTATACAGACCTGAGAGCATCATTATAGATAACAATATACAGAGACTGTATTTAAAAAAATAAATCCTCAGTGGTAAGAAAACAAACCTGAGTAAAACTAGAAGACATGGCTGGGAAGAGAGTGTCAGGTTTGGATAAGGATGCCCAAAATTCCTTCTCCCCCATGTCGGTGTTTGGATTCCTGCTATTGCAGCAGATGTCCGTGCAGGGAAGGCGTGCTGCAGGCGGGTGCAGTGGGGCACGGTGGCCGATGGTGCTGTACCAGGGCTTCGGATCGTTCCCATACAGCCCAGCAGCACAGCGTACGAACAAGCAGGTGCAGAATAGCAGCTCCCGGCTCTGTTCAGTGCATCTAAATGGAGTGTTGAGCTAGCAGGCAGGAGAGCAAGCAGGCTTGTGCGTTTGCAGGGTGCTAAAGATGCGGGTGCGATGGGGCCAGGAGCTGGTCTGGTCTTTGTGCAGCTCTCGGGGGACTGGTTAACGCGTGGTGACGGTCGGGCTCTGCCCCTGCGATGGGAGCTGACATGCTGGGGCTGCTGGCTCTGCTCACGCAATCTTCCTCGGGGCAATGCAAACATAATTGTTTCTCGCTGGACGCCGTGTCTGACAATTGGTTCTGATCACAAATCTTGTGTTTGTCTCTGAAGCCAACCAGTGGTGTGTTTATTTTTTCCAAAGCAGCAAATAGATTTGAAACTGCGTTTCGTTTTGTAAAACATCCACAGAAATGGCAGAGCTGGCTGGCTGCAGACGCTGTGCTTTCACAGGGCCAACTGGTCCTAAGCTTTGCAGGTTTTACTGGGTTTGCATATTGAAAACTGGCATATTAATGGATGCAGCAAGGTTACAGCAGTCAACGAGACTGGGGAGAGAAGGCGTGCCCCAGCTCGCTCTCTGGCAGCTGGAGAAATGGATGTTGTTTTAGAAATTCTCTCGCCGAGACTCTGTTTCTTCTCCATTTCTGTTCCAATCAATAAGGTCTGTGAGGATTGCATTACCCCACTGCAACAATCACGTTCAGGTTTTTCATGAGGCTTGGGATTATAAGGCTTGTTTGGTTTCTTTGCTGAGAAAATTAATAGCTGTTGATTTTCAGGGCGGCTGGAAATAATGTGTTTTCTGCTTTGCTTGTACAATTGGAATTTCACGGCTCTGAGCCCCAGGTTTTGTCTTTGTTCAGGTAGAGGTGCTGCAAGGAACTTTTGTGAGCTGAGCTACGACACCAGAATTTCTTTTTTCCTCCCCTTTCTCCCTCATTGGATTCCTCAAGCAGAGCTCTTTGGCTTTCAAGCGTGTAGAGATAAAGCAGAGCAAGAACAATTTAGGACTGGGTGAAGCTCAGCGCCCGCTGATGTGAATGGGAAGTTATTTAAAGCTGTTTTCTCACTTGTCTTTTTGAAGGTCAAGCCAAACAGCCACGTGTGGGGAGGGACCACGTGTGTTCTTGCAGGGAAGCACGACTCTGGTTTCAGGAGGACAGTCAGCATCTCCTCTCTCATTTCTTTCTTTTTTTTTTTTTTTTTTTTTTTGTCTCCTTTGGCTCAGCCTGCAAGCTGTGGGGTTGAGCAGAGCATCAGCCCGCGCCGCGATGCAGAGGGTTATCCCATAGTGGCAGCTGCTGGCACAGGGACCGCGGGAGGTGCTGGCAGGGCTGAGCCGCAGCGGGCGCCGGGATTCATTTTGTCCCTGTTTGGTGTTGTGGAAGGAAGAGGGGGTGGCAATGTGAGAGCATCACCCGGCATGGGATGTCGGGGACTGTTAATTGGGTTTGCAGCAGGATATTCCCAGTTGTGGCTCGGATGGAAATGGGGTTGAAGGGAATTTTCACCGGCTGTTCTGCAGGTCGAGGACCTGCTGCTCATATCTCGTGGTAAATTCAATCTGTGGTTGAAAACAGGAAGAATAGGCTTGGAGAATGGAACCGTGCTGCTTCTGCCCAGAAGGGGACAAATGACATACAGCACATCCCGTACGTGGGGATGTTGCCACAGAGGGACAGCAGGTGGTTCCCGCGTGCATCCTCTCCCCTCTGCTATCAGATGTGGTTGGTAAAGCAGCGTGTGGCAGAACATGAATATGGACCTCGGGTGGGGAGGGTTCGTGGTGGCGGGTGTTTTGGTCTGTGAACCGTGGAGAAGGAGCTGATCTTTGCATTGTGAGTGGATGTGCTGCTGCGGGTGCAGCTTTTCCATCAAGCCGTTTGCGGTCCAGTCAAAACCGCTTCTGGCCACAAATGACAAAATGATTTGTGATACCTTTGTACATTAAAAAAGTGTGTCCAGGTAAAGCGAAGGCACTGCACGTGAATGTTTCTGGATCCTGGGCGTGCTCTGTAATACAGGGGAACGCTGCGTGGTCAGGGGTGTCTTTGTGGGGAACCCAGAGGCCGTGGGACCTTCCCACCCGGTGTCTGCGGTGGAGGTGGTCGGTAACCAGGGGAACGGGATGAAATGAAGGTGTGCGTTTCCATTCCTCTGCCTTCAGCGCAGACCCCATCCCCGCTCCCCGAGCACTCATCCTGCTCTTGCCTTCGCAGCCGTCGGTCTGTCCAGCTGCCCGGAGCCCCCCATTCCTGGGAACGGTCTGAAGATCGGCGAGCGCTACTTAGTGAACGACGTCGTCTCCTTCCAGTGTGAACCGGGCTACGCGCTTCAGGTACCGAATGTTTTCCAGCAAAAAAAGATGAGAACAAACCCCTGGGATACAGAGAGAGCCTCCGAACCCTGTGTCTTGCTTTCCTCTCCTCCAGGGCCACTCTCACATTTCCTGCATGCCAGGCACTGTCCGCCGCTGGAATTACCCACCTCCGCTTTGCATCGGTACGACTCTTCTTCTTTCATGCCTAGTAGATATTAATAGCGCTTTCTGGGGAAAGAAAAAAAAAAAAAAAGGTAAAGGTCTGAGATAGAGAAAGGCAGGTTTGTTCTGGAAGTAAGATAGAGTGTGGAAAAAAATCTTCATTTGTTGCAGGGGGAATTTCCATGAAGAAGTCCCTACGGGCTGCCCAGAATGCTTTATTTTGGATGTTTAAAATGTGGCTACAGGATAAAATGTAAAATACAAAACGGTTTCTTCAACAAAAGTCCATTCAGAGGGAAAGCCTGAAACTGCTTTATACTGAAAGCAGGTTGGTTTTACCAGTTGAGGGGTTTTTTTTGCATCTTCAAGCAAAGATCTTAAGACTGGGGTTTGTTTTTTCTGGAATGCGTCTTGATGTCGCTGAAACTGCAGCTTTTACTGGAGCCTGTTTACATCCCAGGATCTCCAAACTGCACCACTTGGTGCCTTGCTGTCCCCAGGCTGGTGTCTAGAGGGTCCTGTGTGACCAGCAAGAGCCAGGTCCCTTGTCGAGAGGCAGGTTTTTGTCGGTGGCACCCTCCGAGGAGCAGGGCTGAGGGTGCTGAGAGCTCCAGGACGGCGGAGGAAAGGAGCGGGCAGTTGGTTTCTGCTGTGAAAGAAGCGTCAGCCTGGGGAGAAGAGGCACAGAGGTGATGGGAATTTGCTGGAGTTTTTGGATTATTTTTCGGTATTTTGCTTTTAGCAAATCTAGATGTTTAATATTCATATTGCACATTTTACAGCTTTGAGAGAGACATTTATGCATTTAATAGCTTTAGTTAACAGTTATTTCAGGCTCCTGCTGTTCTAGCTTACATCATTTTGCTTTAAAGCAATTATGAGAGCTAACAGTTCTTTTATCCAGTGATCTGCTGGCCAGGAATAAATGCAGAGACATTTACAGCAGAATGACTGAGCTAAAGGACTCACCCATGGGAGCTGGTCTGAAAGAGATCAGAAGCCCTTCAGCTCAGCTTTAGAGTTGGGGCATCCCAGCCTGAAGGAGGATTTCAGTATTAGCTGGTAACTAGCTGAGCAACTACAAATTCCAAGTTTTCTTTTTAAACAGCTTTACTACCGGCTCAGCAGGAATTTGCCAGGTTGGGCTGTGCCTGCTGGGCACCGTCACAGTGTCAACACCCGCGCGGTTTGATCCAGATTGATTTTGGACAGTCATGACCAAGTGCCGGGGTACAAACGCCCATCCACCCGTCTGTTCGCATCCCGCTTGGCTGAAAAAGGTCATCCAGCTTCAGGAGGCACAGACACATCTCTGCAGCCAAGTGCAGATCATCAGGAGTGGCCGTTGCCTTTGACGGGGACGCTGACCGTCCCGAGGCTGGCTGCCCTGTGCCAGTCTCTTAGAGACACTGATGTCTCTAAGCCCTGTCCAGATGGAGCCCAGCCTTTGGTTGTTCTTCCCAGGGAACAGCTTGCTTCCCCGGCCGAGCGTGCTGATTTTCTTTTGGTCTACTTCATCCAGATGCTTGGCTTCTGAATAATTTAGTAGTAGTCCTATTAAAGAGCCATTAGAGGAAAAAGAAAGAGGAATCTTCTGGGAGAAACCTTGTTAGTAGCAAGTAAGCACATAATGAGATATCGGACAAAGAGAATCTGTCGGAACGAGTTAGGAGCGCACCTGGGTCGTTCTGCCGGATGGTGTTACCGTAACGAGGTAGAGGTCATCCAGATAAGCATGAGAAGATGCTATCTGGATTTAAATTTCATGTGATGTCTTTTGTAAACTTATTTTGTGCTGTCATCTCTGGATCGCCTCCTGGTAGGGAATGTGCTTCAGCCAGTGTGCAAACCCACTGTTCTGTATTTATCGGTAATTGCCCAGAAATTGGCAAGTGTGGCAGTCAGGGTAGACCAGTTAACCAGAAAAAGAGGCAGTGCTAACTGGAGTCAAAATAGGATCGGTCTGGTTCTTGACAGTAATTTTTTTAGGTGGTTAAAAATTCCAAGAAGTGCTGTGTGCATGATGTGCGCTGTAACAATGTCTACGGACAGAACAGAGCATCTGTCTCTCCTCTGGCAGCTCACATCTGTCTCTCCCTCTGTGATCACTACAACTGGAGCTCTGGGTCCAGGCTTTTCTCTCCGGAGGGCAGAGGAAGGCACGTGGATTGGTAATGCGGCCACGCAGTGCCTGGCAAACGTTGTGCCGGTTCCTTAGCAGGCTTTCTGTTTTCTCTGCCTGCTTTTTAACTTCTCTAGTTCCCACGCAGCTGGCTGGCCATGGCCATCGTCCCGAGAGACCCCCGGGTGATCCTGACCGGTAACGCTGTTGATTTTACAGCCCAGTGTGGAGGAACGGCGGAAGAGATGGAAGGTGTGCTCCTGAGCCCAGGGTTCCCAGGAAACTATCCGAGCAACCTGGACTGCACGTGGAGGATACTGCTGCCGGTGGGGTTTGGTAAGACGGCTGCGTTTGGTTCAATGCTGTCACCAAGAGGACGATAAGATGATACTGGTCCCGTTCAGTCAGTGTTGGATGCATTTCTTGCCAAGATGAGTTACAGAAACTCTGTTGTGTGACCTCTTGATCACACTTTCCATTAAAGGTGCATTTATGTGGTGCTGTGAAACGATAAATATTTTTTAAAGGGAGATTACAGTCACCGTGGAGTGTTAGCAGGTTGATGGGGATCTGCAGGCATGCCTCTGGATCGGCTGTGACATCTGGTAGTGGCTTGTGTACTTCCCCAGCTGGAATGGCCCTAAAACCCCACCAGCTGCATCACCCTTTATAAATGGACCGAGCGATCAAAGCTTGTGTGGGATTATATCCTGCCTCAGCTAGAGTTCATGCAGGCATCAGCACCTTCAGAATTAGGATCTCCCCAGCCCTGAGTGAGAGGGAAATGAGCACGGCTCCAGCTCAGCTCTTCTCCAGACCAGCCCCATCAGAAAGCCTCGTTGCCAGGAGGTGGAAGGATTGCAGCCTGGAGGAAGTTCTGCCTCGCAGGGTTTCCTGAATTAACTCTCCTCCTCCTGGTGTAGCTGGGGAAATGAAACACCAGCTGGGTCCCGGCATCCGAGCTGGGTGCCCTCGCTTTGGCGAGGGATGCTCCATGTAGCTCTGAGCTTCCTGATTTCTCTGGTGTCAGGCAGATGGAGGGGAGTGCAGAGGAACCCCAGCAGCTCGAGCCTGTGGCTTTAATAGCTGAGCTTGTCTGAAACGAGCAGGACCCACATACCCTCTGCCTCCAGCAAGGTCAATGTGCTCCTGCTGGTTGACCGGGTTATACTGGGCGTCACTGGGGGAGCGATGCGGGTGGCTGAGGGTTCGGTGTAGCTTTAGCAGCAGACTGTCAGACTAACATTCCTCCTCTCCAGGGGCTCACATCCAGTTCCTGAACTTCTCCACGGAGCCGAACCACGACTTTGTCGAAATCCGCAACGGGCCGTACGACACCAGTAACTTCAGCGGCACCGACATCCCCGGCTCCCTCCTGTCGACATCTCACGAAACCACGGTGTACTTCCACAGCGACCACTCCCAGAACAAGCCGGGCTTCAAGCTGGAATACCAAGGTGAGGAGACCACCGAACGGGCAGCGGGGGGACAATCCTGTCCCCGGGTGCTGATGGTGAGAGCAGCAGGGAGATAAGGTTGGCATCACGGTTGGTGCTGTTCTGTTGAATTAATTCCATGAGGACTTAATCCAAATGAGCGGAAAGGTGTTACGTTAAGGCCGTGCTTAATCCTAATAACGGGGATCTGTTCACCCAGACTCATGCCTGCGGCAAATAACAAATGTTCCTCGAGTGCTTTGTGACAGTGAAATGCCTTTGAATTAATTCCAACCAGATTCACTTAGATCTTGGCTCTGTCGACTGCCATGTGCAAAGAGAAGAGTCCTCAGCAGCCTGGAGTTTGCTCTGGAATTTTGCAGCTGCTTCTCAATTTTGCATCCTGAGCTGCAGCCTGGCCTTGTGCTGGGGCAGGCCAGTGGAGGAACTGGGTAAATAAGCAAATAGACAAAGAATAAAATAATGATGGATATCCATAAACATGGGTACCTGGAGGGAGAGTAGAGAAGTAAGTTATTAAAATCAAAAGATGCCCTCTGCACAGTTTTTGGAGATGATGGGAGATGCCTACCTTGATCCACTGCTCTGCCTTGCGGAGTGTCCTTGCAGAATCCTTCGGTCTCCTCTGTCCACCTGTCCTTGGCAGATGGGAACACACAGGGGCAAAGGATGCCCGGGGCGGATCGTGTGCTTCCTACTGAGCACGGTCGGGATGGGCTTTGCTGAGCAGCAGCTGCGAGCCGAGCGGTCCAGCTCCTGCCTGGGAGAGAGAGATCCGAGCAGTGGGCAAGATGGAGCGTGCGTCTCCAGCCGCGTGGTACAGCCAAGGACTGACAAAGGGCTGACTCCCCAGAAATAGCAATAAAAGCCGCTACTCATACTTAATTGAAAACATTAATTTTGTCTTGGCTGTCCTGTTCGTGCACCGTATAATTCATGCGCTGCCGCACAATTTAGGAAGGAATGTGCTCGGTGAGGCAGCCTGGGTAATCTCACGGTAATTGCTATGCAAATGGGCTCCAGCCAGCCTGACCAATAATTTATAATGCCAGGTGGAGCCCGTTAGCCCAGTCACTCGCATTCGTCACCGGGGTTGGCCACATTTTGGTGGAAAACAGGCAGATTTCCTCATTAGAAGTGAAGCGCGGGGTGACCCTGAGCACAGGCTCCGGTGGCCGGACAGACCCCAGCGCCCGGGGCTGAGGCTGCCGAAAGCAGCAGCAGGGTTTTCCCTCAGCCTCCCTGCAGATGTGTGCGTGGCTCCTTAAAGCTTCTCTCTTTCAGCTCCTTGGATGAGGAGGAAGTAGCCAAGCAGCATGGTGGGTGTACTGCTGTGAAGTATGAGACATTCATCCTTATTTTTATTTTTTTTTTCCCAGCCTACGAGCTGCAGGAGTGCCCCGACCCTGAACCTTTTGCTAACGGTGTTGTCAGAGGAGCCGGTTACAACGTTGGCCAGTCCATCTCCTTTGAGTGCCTGCCTGGCTACCAGCTGATCGGCCACCCCGTCCTGACCTGCCAGCACGGCACCAACAGGAACTGGGACCACCCGCTGCCCAGGTGTGAAGGTACGGCTTTGGGGTCACCCTCAGAGCACCCCGGCGGGGTGTTTCAGGGCAGAGAAAAGGCTCCAGCTCTCTGTTCTTGGCCTTCTTTTGGATCATTGTTTTCTAATTTGGCTGAAAGTTTCTCTGGAAACAGAAGCATCACTGCGGGCGGGTGGGGAACGTGGGCTTTGAGTGCCCCGAGGTGCTGAAGCACGTTCTCGGTGAGCTGATGTTCAGCATATCCCAGCCTGGCCAAAGCACACGTTTTGAGCAGTGCACAGCCAAGGTGCATCTCTTGAGGCGGTGTGTTTGAATCCCGTGCTGTGGGTGAGGACTGTCGGGCTCTCTGCTGATGCCGGTGGAGCTGTGCTTTCACAATGAAGCAGTCCAGGGCCATTGTGGTGATCGTTCTCATCTGCTTTATTTCTTGAGCGATGTTGACCTTCTGTGGATTTAGCATTGGTAAATAAAAACAGTCCCGGGTAAAAGACTCTTGCAGCTCTGGGAGCTCGTAGCCTGGGAAGGTTGTGTCCTTGAGGAGTCTCCTTAGTGTGGCACCGATGGCATCTCCAGAATGACCCAGTGGGAGTTCTTCAGTGACCTTGCCTGGTCTCCTTTCTGAAGCCCGTGTACGCTGGGGGGACCCTGCAGGCTGAAGGAGTGGATCCGTGTGGCAGGCATTAAAGCTCCAACGTCCAAATTCTCTTTCCAAACCCCAGCAGGGCGGTTTCAGCCTTTCATCCTTTGTGCCAACGGACGGAGTTCTGTGTGGTTTGCTTTAGAAGGTGTTCACGTGAACCCTTCAGAAGTTCAAGGCTGCGTATTGAAGATTTCCCACCACCCTTCCCAGGAGCACTGACCCTTATCCCAGCCCCGTTACAGCACTTGGTCCGTGAGAACTGTGCGCTGGGAAAGGAGAGGGAGAGGTGTTTTTCCTCTTTTAAGAGGTTTTTCCTCTTTTAAGTCCTAAGTCCTTGAACCCCAGAGAACACGAAGCATAAAGAACCAAATCCTCAGCTGGTCTGTCACTGACCTCAGCAGTGCAGCAGAGAGGTGTGTTAGCTGAGAAACTGCCCAGTGCTCGGCTGGTGATGCTGGTGCTGCTGGTGCCCTTACCTACCTCAGGCATCAGCTCTGCCGGCTACAACCATCCAATTCCTTCCTTCTTTATTGCATTTAAGTACATTTCTTGCTTTGCAGCAGTTCCGACAACAGAGAAGGGTGAGGGGTTAGGTACATTTTGGACCATTTGCTTTTTTTTTTTCCCCTCTGTGTGCACATCTGGTGGGCTGTTAGTGCTGTTAAAGTGCATGCAGAACTTTCCTAGCTCTTTCCTCAAATGGACCGTTTTTGCATAGCAGCAAGCAGCGAGGGCTCGCCGCCTTAGGCTAACCGCCTCACCTTTCCCATGCAGGTCACAGCTGAAAGCCCTTTTAATTAAAAGAGAAGCTGTAATTCTGAAATAAATGCACAGAGCTCGAGGTTTCCAGCACCACTCCAGGGATTTTTTTCGAGGGATCAGCAGCAGGCTGCCTGCTGCTTTGCAGGGCAGAAAGGAGCTTGGCCCCCGAGGTTCCTTGGGTGTTTGTTTCCGAAAATGAGCATATGGAGTTACATAAATACACGTGCTTTTCTCAGCTTGGCAGCCCACGTGAGGAAGCAGAGCAGAAGCAGGCGGTGGGGATGTGGAGGCTCTAACCTCACATCTGGCACATCAAGCCAGGGCCAGGGTGGTAGGAGCCCATGGAGCTGCTCCTGTACGGCAAAGAGTGAGTGTTCGGCGCTGAGCCTGCGTCACTGAGCTGTGTTGGGAGGGAGGATGTGTTAGCCTAGCCAAGGACGGGGCTGATACAGCCGTGTGGCTTCTAGAGCAGAGCTGGCTCAGGCAGATGACTGCACTGACCCCGTGCCTTCAGCAGCTGCAGGTTGCCAGTAACACGCTGCAGATGTTCTCATCGTTTCAGTTGAACCTCTGTGCCAGGGAGGTCCAGGAGAAGATGCTTGTACACGGGACTGTGAGACCCGTGGCCCTCCTGCGCTGTCTTCACAAGGATGCTATTGTTCTCTTTCCTTTTTTGCTGCCTGTTTCTAGTTGCCTCTCTCTAGTTTGCAAGTTCATTTGGACCTGGAAGATACCTAGTGCAATAGGCCTGTCATCCTGATGAATGAATTGGATGCTGCTGTCAAACCAATCATCATTTCCCCCCTGCTCAGATGTGCTCTGTGCATAGCCAGCTGCTCATGGGTCTGGTCCAGGCCGTGCTGTCTGAACACGCCGATAGATTTGCCCGCTGGAGTGATCTCGTCAGGAGCTGCATTTTCCGTGCATGGGTGCAGACAGCTGGTGGAGCCCAAAGACTCTTACTAGGGCATCAGATAGTTTATTTGCACACCTGGCTGTCACATCTGTACAAAACACCCTGGCAGTCTCCTTTTGGCTCTGAAGCACTTAATAGATTTATTGTAATGGAATTAAGTTGGAAATGTTAGATGTAGTTGTGTGTGACAGATGAGAATTATTTGAGGCAAGGTTTTGGGGCCAGATCCTTCAGAATTACTATCTTTCTGTCCAAAAAAAAAAAAAAAAAAAAAAAAAAAAGAAAAAATTAAAGAAAAATAGGAAATAGAGGATCTTAAAGAGTTATTGTTTGGGGGATATTTCTTCATTATGTTTGTGTTTCTGTGTGATTGCCTGCAGTGCCTTGTGGGGGGAACATCACCGTCCAGAACGGTACCGTTTACTCTCCTGGCTTCCCCAACCAGTACCCCAACTCCCAGGACTGCACTTGGCTTCTCACGGTGCCGGTGGGATATGGAATCCATCTCAACTTCACTCTGCTACAGACGGAGCCCTACAACGACTTCATCACTGTCTGGTGGGTGCAGCAGAGGGGTGAGGACTGAGCTGGTACCAAGGCTCCACTGCAGGAAGATGCTCTTGCTGATAAGTAGAGCACCCGTTGCCACGGTGTGTGGATAGTGCTGTGTCTGAGAGCAGGAGGATGTATCCTCTGGGGACGCTGCGATGAGGATTTGGGATTGTTTAAACTCCAGGTGCTTGATAGGTCCTGTAGATGAAGGACCATGGGGCTAGCAAATGGCCAGGATGACTGTCTCCAAACACAGTTAATGTTCCGTTCCTGAAAATGTAGGCAAGGGCTGCAAGGTCAGCGAAGGGGATGATCACTGGGTGAGCAGGCTGCTCACAGCAAGTGATGGAAATGTCATCCTGTGGGTCTAGAGGGGACTCTGTCCTTAGCTTTCGTGGTGTTTTTATCTCAGCGTTGTGCAGCTCACAAAGAGCCATCCTGCCCTTGGCTGTGTAGCAGCGCCTGTAAGACCTTACCGGTCTGTCTTGCCATTAATTTCTGCCATCATCAGCAGATAACATGAAGCACATCAGACCGCTGCAGTGTCTGCCATTAGCAGTCCCTGTCCCTCTGGCTTGCCACGATTACCCTGAGGAGGGGCTGAGCTCCTGGCAGGGATGCTGAGCTGCCGGTGGGGGTGCTGAGCTGCCGGCGGGATGCTGAGCTGCCGGTGGGATGCAGACCGACATCCCAGCCGTGGCCGGAGGGTGTTGGGCAGCAGAGCCCTGCTCGTCCCGCTGGATGCTTTCATCAGCCTGTCCCTTCATCCCCGAAATGCTCTGCTGAATGGAATAAGGAAACGTCTCTTGGGAAGCCTCAGGGGCTTTGCAGAGGAGACTTTATGAATGGTAAACGGGATCTTTATCTCAAGCTGAATTTAGTTGAAATGAATCTTGTTTGGACTCGCATAATAGGAGTTGCCCTTCACTTCTGATTTCTCTGACAGACGTTTCCTGGGGCTCATTTTTAATCCTTTTGTGCTTTATCTATGGCTACCTGTCCATGGATAGAGGCTGAATGAAGAAAAAAAAACCGTTGGTAAATCATTTACATTTACCAATGTCCTCATTTGGTTTTTGTTCTGCAATCGGAGGTGCTCAGCCCTGCGATCCCGGCTGGTCTCCCAGGCTGCCTGGGCAATGCTGGGATGGTGCTGGGCACCAGAACTGGCTGTGACCCCCAGCTGCCTTCTGAATAGCAGCATCTGAGAACGGTGACATCTGCAATTAATGGAGTGGCACCGGTTTCTTCACCCTAGGAGCCATCCAGGCTGGGCTCTTCCTTTCCCCTTTGGAGAAGGGAAGGGAAACGGTGCGTTATCCACTCCAGGCTGCCAGGGGAGCTCACACGGCTGCACTGGCTAAAGGGCTTGTGGCCAAGTTCTTGAGCTCGTAGCCCTCAGGATATCTCAGTGTCTGCTGTGCCAACAGGGAGTGAAACTCCTTTGGAAAACTGGCCCTAATTCTTCAAGTTGGGAGGTTAAAAATGAAGTTCATGTTTGTAATTGTCTACTGGGTGAGCGCTGCACTGCCAGAAGAGGTTATCCTGGTTATAATGGAGTGGGGAGGGGGCTGGGGGTCCAGGTCAGCTGCCCAGGGAGCTGCTGAGACTGAGATATAGCTGTGGAAAAGGGAGGACACGGAAGGGAGAGCATGGGGGAGTTCCTGGGCACGCAGCGTAGGAGGTTGGTTGTTGCCTGGGATTAAAGATCTGTAATGATGTTCTTTTCTTGTGTTCCTGACACATGATTTTAGGGATGGTCCGCAGCAAACAGCCCCGCAGCTGGGTGTGTTCACTGGCAACTCTGCTAAGAAATCAGCCCAGAGCTCTTCCAATCAGGTCCTGATGAAATTCCACAGTGATGCAGCCAACGGAGGGATTTTTGCCGTTTATTTCTACGGTCTGTATCGCTGACTGAGCACCGTGTGCTTTATACCTGCCTGCGGGGTGCGGAGGGGCGTGGATCGGTTGTGGGTTGTTGTGGGGAGGGATAGTTCTGGGGAAGAGGAGATGTGCAAATATTCACTGATACCCGCAGTCTTCTGCAAGGGGCCCGGTTTTACAGGTCTGAGGTTGAAGGTCTCATTCAGTCAAGGGCTGGCGGGCGGTCACAGGGTCTGTGCAGAAATCCATCGGTGACGTTGGGATAATTCAAGCACACGCCAAGTGCCTGCAGACTATCAGCCGTGCCAGCCCCGCGCCTCTCTCAAGGTGATGCCTGTAAACACCCTCCTCTCCGCGGCAGATCCCGTTACGGATAGCTGGGCTTGTTTACCTCGAAATCCTTCCCTGCAGCGTTGGCTGGTCATGGCACTGTCTTTCCATCGCGGTGCTAAACCAATCGGGTCATCTCGGGGGTCCTGTTTGAAATGGCAACTGCGTCCCAGCTGAGAGGTGACTTCATTTCTCTGGGGAGGAGAAGGATTCCTGTAAATCCCCGAATTACTGGGGGATGCTTTGGTGCGAGCGCAGCTCACGCTAGAGGGATGTTGAGTATTACATTGGAAATGAGAGCGTTTGCTTTCCACCGCTAAACAAGAGCCCAACTTCAAATTGGATTAGCTAACAAGTTCCCGCGGCAGTACGGGGATTTTGGAAAGTGCAAATGGAGACCTCCCCTTGCTTCGGTAATTTGCTGGCAACAACGTCAACAAAATCGTGCGTGAATTACCCGATGAATCTGTGCAGAATGTCTTAGCTCATGTTCAGTTCCGAAAGGCGAGTATTATACGGACAGGCTGGGTTTGAAGGATGTTCACTGGGCTTCCAAGGGAATTGGTTTACTGCTGCAAAACACTGCAAGATTTATACTGCTAGACAATGGTGCGTATATAACAGTTATGCAAAAAATTATGGTGTAGGCAGTTTGGCTGAGAAATGAGCAGTATGTAAACACGGCCGCAGTTCAGCGGATGCTGCCTTTTGTGATATGAATTAGATGCTATCATCGCTGTGGCTGAGCCCATCAGCATATGTTGCTGTGCTCTAATCTTGACGGCACGTTATACTGAGGTTTTCTGTAGCTGATGGTTTATTTGGGGTATAAAGCCACTCGCGGGCATGATGGAGAGGGCTGGAGTTGGTGCTGGTAGGAATCGGTGGACGCCAGCAGTCATTTATAACCAGTTAACCAGCTGGGCACTGGCAGCTGCCTGGCCTTGTATTAACGTGTCATTTACTGGCTTATTGCTCCCTTTGTACGCGGGACTGCGCTAAAATAAAGCCTAACCCTGAAGATTTAAGGGATGGAGGTGGTTGCCTCCAGGGTGAGATGATTCTCCTTCCTGAGTTCTTGTTCTGCGTGTGGTGCCTTGCACGCAGAGAAAAGGGGCAGGAGAAAGGGGGGACTTCTCACATGGGGCTCAGGGAGTGCAGCCACTTCCATCTTTGGGGTGTAACGGGAGGAAATGCAGTTTCCCTGGGATCTGCAGCAGTGTTTATTTCCATTTCTGTGTCTGCATGCTGACAGATCTAGGACATAGGAGACGTCCTCCCTCAGCTTTAAATTGTCTTTGCTCCCACAGTGATGACCAGCACCGTGTCAGAGAACCAGTACCCTTTTAAATACCTGCAGAGAAAGGTTTCCTTAGGGTGGAGGAAGGGAAACAAAAGAATGACTCACAGGGCTTGAGGATCCGGTAGCATCCCCTGGAAAGGATGATGCTGCACCTGTTATTAAATGGGCTGGTTCAGGTGCCAGCGGGAGCTGATGCGGGAGCGTGATGGGAGAGGGTTTGATGGCCCAGGAGCTGGCGGGGGTCCCGGTGTGGCTTCAAGGACGGGACTCTGTTTTGTCCTGGTGAGAACAAATGGATGTGCTGTTGAAAGGAGCTGTACCGGTGCTGTCTCACCCATATGCTGAAGCCATCGTAATCGCACCTGTGTATGGAAATGTGGCCCATTAAGGAGAGATTAATGCTGGAAATGCTGGGTTATCTTTCCACCTCAATAGATGCTGTCAAGCACTTTGAAATAGCATTTAATTTAAATTTTTGTTACCCTTTCCTTTTTCCCCCACTGTCAAACATATGTTTAAAAGATTGTGAATGCGTTCCCTCCTGGGACGGCTCTGGTGTGTGAAGGGCTCTCCCCGCTGCCTCGTGCTCCTTTCCCATCCCATGGGCTCTCCCAGCTCCTTCCCGTATCCGTTCTCCGTGCTCCCATGCTGCACGGAAGGGGCTGGCTGTTGGCATTGCGGAGCTGCCACTTTCCTTTGCCCCCACCCCGGGTTGGGTTCAGCTCGCTGTTCCAGCCTGTCTTTGGTTTTCTCTCCGCCTTGCACACGTGGGATACAGAAACCCATCCCTCACATTATCCAGCTGTGTTCCCTCCAGCCCCTTCCCTGGACCTCTGAACGTTCTGGTTTTCATACAGCTTTTGGGAAAGCATTGTCCTCCCCTGGCTTAGGGGGTAGGGAAATTTGGGCAAGACATCTCCTCCTGTCGATGTGTATTTAAGCATCCTCCGAAGCCTCATTAAGGTCGCGGCCAGGACTGCCAGCCTTGCCGTGGTGCGAAGAGTTCGACAGCGTGGAGTTAGGAAGAATTAATATTCAGTGGCAGCTTGAGCTCCAGTATCTTAAATTAAAAGGCTGATATAAATTTCAGAGGAAGTTATGCTTGTCCAGGGTCAGGTGCAAGGGGAGCAAAGACGCAGAGAAGTGCTGAGCAAATAGCAGAAAATGTCTTTCATTAATATTCATTTAGTTCCCAGCACCGTATTTTCAATTGAACCGTGCTCGCAGCTCTCGTGTGTTTATTTTCATAAGCAGCACAGCGCTGGAGCCTTGTGCACCCACATGCTCGTAAGCGGTGCGTGTGTTTTGCTCAGCGTTGGCTGATCTTGAATTCTTGGTGGAAAATTTGCTGTTTGCATTGTATTTGGTCGGGTGCGTGAGCCATAAGGAGTTGTTTCTGCTCTTTGGCTGGGTGCCTTCTTCCCACTTAGCCACATGGCACCCCTGAAAAAACGCCCAGTTTGGCAGTTTGACCTGATTCCACTGAGATCACCAAGATCTTCTCCCTTAGCATCTCACAAGGTGCTGGTGCCTCATGTCAGTCAATGTTCAGTGTTCATCTAAATGGTCTGATTCTGTCTGGGCACCTGCACCTCCCTAGACAGACTGGTTCCTGTGATGCGTAAGGAGCTGGAGAAAGCTGCTGTGGGGCATCTCTAGGCTTTGGAGGAGGACAGGGCTGGTTGGGCTTTGCTGGTTCCTTGCTCATGGAGAGGGAGGGTTTGCTCTGACGGCCGTTGTGCTCAGCGCCCAGACGTCCACGGCTGCCTTCGCCCCCAGCTTAACATCTGCCGCTCTCCCTTTGCTCTCCTGCAGCCTACCAGCTCTTCAGATGCCAGCCCCCGACCATCGTTCCCAATGCGGAGATCATCACCGAGAACGAAGAATTTCACATCGGTAGGCTCGCCTGGTCCTCCCAGCCCTCCTTTCCCCCCTCGCCAGCTGTGGGAATGCCACAGAGGCACCCATGTGTTGTCACCCGGTATCGGGGGCTTCGAGACGTGTCCCTGTGTGTGTGACCTGGCTCCACACCTGACATTCCCAAGTTGATCCGATTGTCCCGAGGCTGTTCCTCTCTGTTCGTACAGAGGAAGCAGCCTGGCTTTTGTGAAAGCCCTGAGCTTGTTCGGAAACATTCAGAAATCTTTGCCACAATACCACTTCTCAGGTGTTTCAAACAAACCATTGTGTGAAAGCTTAGCAGCCGTTATTCTTTTTTTTTTTTTTTTGAGAACCTTTCTCCCTTATTGACTGCATCTTGTGTATTTTTTGCTGTTGCTCGCAGTTACATCCACATTTTAAGTATGTCTGCAACCCGTGAAATAGCTGTGATTTTTATTTTTTATTTTTTTTAAAGCAGCTTTTCTGACTGTCTGCTCTCTTTGAGGGCAGTCTCCACCTGAAATAGCTCGCACAAATCACAGCACTCAGCGGCATGACAGCCGTTTATCCCAAGCGAGACTCCAGCGTGCCTTTCTGCGCCTTTTATTTCTGCACCGTGATGCCAAAGCTGGCTGGCAGGGGCAGGGCTGAGGGGTCTCTGTGCCCCGAGGGAACCCCCTTCCCACGGTTCAGCCTCGATGAACGGCTCCTTCCCTGGGGTCAGGAGGTTTCTGTCTCTGTCCGTAGGTGACATAGTGCGGTACAGGTGCCTTCCCGGCTTCACCCTGATTGGAAACGAAATCCTCACCTGCAAACTCAGCACCCATCTCCAGTTTGAAGGACCTCCCCCCACGTGTGAAGGTACGGCTGGGGGGACCCAGCGTGGCAGCCAAAGCTTCCCAACCCCCTGAGACGGCTGCAGAACGGGGGGATTGCCAAGGGAGCGAGCAAACTGGGTGTTTCCTTGTGCAGCATGCATCTTTGGGGTTAGTTCTCACATCTCAGGGTCCCACTAGTGGAAAACCACCCACTGGGTCCTTGGCAGGAGGGTGGCGAGACATTTCTGCCGGGAAAGGCTGTTCTGCAGCCCCCCTCGCAGCCTGTCCTGGGCATCTCGAGGTGCAACCAGCAAATGGTGGAGAAAGATCCGCTGGGTGACCTGTTGCAGCAACTCTGATAAATTCCAGGGAAAATTCCTCCACCCCCACTGACTCTGGGGAATTGATGGGGTGTCTGCACCGTCTTTGGGGGGTTTGCCCCAAATTATACCGTGTGTCTGGCTGCATTCGCCGTGTCATTAGATCAGTCACCCGAATGTCCTTACCCTGGTGGCGGGGAGGAATTCTGCGCTGCCAGTTTGCTGGTGATACG
>NW_010105417.1:32941-37684 GCF_000699245.1 Pterocles gutturalis | reverse complement strand
TGCTGGTGCTTTTGTTCACTCCAGCCGTGATTATTTCGTCTCCTTCATTCCCTCCTATCTGAACATTTTTACCATATAATGGGATATTTTTTCTGTAGCTTTATTCTCTCTGAAATAGCATGAACTGAAGGAAGGAAAGAGAGGTCATTCAATTATTTACTGATGGTTGTTAGCCTGAGGGTAAAGGGACTGCTTAAATTACATCTGGCCACCAATTTATAGAGGTCAAAAAGTCACTGAGGGGATTAAGGATTTGGAAAGAATACACTGTTCTTTCTGGATAGTTCTGGCTGGTTTCTATTAATACAAGTACAGCGTTTGCACTGGGCTTCACTGACAATTATGGATAAATAAAGATCCCTTTATTTTCATGCCTTTTGCTCGCTTTGGGTGTTTGCCTCCTCTTCTGGGCTGTTTTTGCTGGCCTTTTTATTTAGCGTTTTTAGGTGGATTTGATATTTCCAGAAGCTGAATGGGGGGTAGCGATTAGAGGAAGGGCATTGGAGTTCTTAGGTCCTGGTTAACAGCTCTGTGGGTGACCTGGGATAAGCCCGTGGTTCCACTCCTTGTTCTAACCCAAGTAATAAAGTTTCCAGGGATTCCTGCGGAGTGTTTTGTAACTCGAGAATAGTTGCTTGGTTGCAGCGCCGTTCATTTTGAAAGAGATGTGAAATGCGGTGAGACAGTACGAAGTTGTTTGTGTTGTTGCTTTTTGCCCCTTCCTTTACATGTGGCGATTGCTGGGATTTGTGGAAACACAACGTGCTTCCTTCAGAGCCTACGTCAGGGTCTGGGGGTTCTCTGTGAGCCCCATGGGTGCACACGGTGGGAATTTTGCTCTTTCTTGACCTGGTTCATCAAGGCGGACCTCCTTAGCCGTAGTATCTTGTGTGTCCATCCTTCCTCTGCAAAACAGGAAAATGCATTTTCTCTTGTCTCTCCTCCGCGTTCCTGCAGTGCACTGCCCGATGAACGAGGTGATGACGGACTCCACCGGTGTCATCCTCAGCCAGAGCTTCGTGGGAAGTTACCCCCACTTCCAGACCTGCTCGTGGGTGGTGAAGGTGGAGCCTGGCTACAACATCTCCCTCACCATCGAGTACTTCCTCAGCGAGAAGCAGTACGATGAGTTTGAGATCTTTGACGGTAAGAGATCCACCAGTTTGACTTGCGTACAGCGGAGGGGGAAGGGCAGGAATGGCAGCGGTGTCGGTCGTTAATCCTGTTCCCAGAGCAGCATGGGGAGGGCTTTCCACTGCTGCACCCATAACCTTCTGCTGGGCTTAAGGAAAGCTCCTCCTAAGGCTCATTGATTCTCTGGATAAGCATATATCAATGATTTGATTTTTGGATGGATCGAAAGTATTTTTCCAAAAGGCAGGAGTTAGCAAGCTCCTGGGAGAAATCGTTGCAGAGGCAGCTGGGAAGGGGTGAGGTGGGAGGGGGGCACTGCTCATCCCTGAAGCCTGCACACCAGTTTCTGTGAGCTCTCCTGAACTGGGAGGGGATCTGTCGATATTCGCAATGATGCAGCTTTGTAACCAGACGCGGAGCACAAGCGCTCTGCCGATGCTCCTGGGGCTGCCCGTGGGGACTGGAGCCAAAGGCATGCTGCCTGGAGCAAAATCCTCATCTTACTGCCATCAGCTGGGCTTCGTTTGCTGTTGGTTTCCCAGGAGCCGGGTGCCTGCCCTGGGACTCGTGTTCACAGAAAAGCCCTGAGCATGAGCTGCCGTTCCGGGGTGATGCTGAAATCTCCTGCGCTGCCGTTCCACGACGTGCCTCTTCCTTCTGCAGAAAAACACCCTGGCACGTAAATCCCACGAATCCATGCAAGCCCTGATTTTCCCTCGTTCCCTCCATCCCCCCAGGTCCCTCTGGCCAGAGTCCCCTGCTCCTGTCGCTGAGCGGGAACTACTCTGCCCCGCTGACCGTCACCAGCAGCGGGAACAAGGTCTACCTCCGCTGGTCCTCTGATCATGCCTACAGCAGAAAAGGCTTCAAAATCCGCTACTCCGGTAAGCGCACAGCGGAGCCTGGATGGCTCTGCCAAGAACGCGGCCGTCTCTTCAGGGAGGGTCTCCAGGAAATCGCTGCAGAGGGCGCGGGCCATCTGCGTCGGCACAGGCTGCCAAGGGCTGGGAAGGCGCCCAAGGCCGGGCTCATGCTGAGCTGGTGGGGCTGGGAAAGGCGGGTTTGTTTCCAGCAGAAACCTTGAAGCTTTGGCTGGGTTCTCGACTGCTCTTAAGAATCAGAACCAGAAGAAATGATGGTGTGGATGCGTTAAACCCATCCCATGCAATTCACAAGAACGATTGCTGCGTTACTAAATGGCAGCATCCTTGCAATGAGGCTGGTGTGGGATGTTTAAAGACTGACATCACAAAACATAACTTGTGTTAGGAGCTGTTGGGTGCGTGAGGCACAGCTTTCACGCGGCTGGTCCTGTTGCAGCATTCGTGGTGAACTGTTCGGAACTCGTCGTGCCCCTGCGCAGGGGTTCGGCTGCTGCTCTCGCAGGAGCAGGACCGGGGAGGCTCGGCTGCTCGTTCAGCACAAAACTGCTGCTGGATACCGAGTGTTTGCTGAGAATTCCTTGAAATGAATTACTGTGGTTTGGAACTTAGCAAATCTTAATTAATGGAAGTTACAGAACTGGGTTGAGAATTTGCCGGTGTGCCATAGATAAGTAATGACTTTACTCAGTAAATGAATTAAGTAATATTTAATGATCAGAAATGACTCTCTGTTTCTAGACCTGAGTGAATAGCAGCCCTGCACACTTTCCCCCTTGACTCTGTATTTATCCATCACAAGTTCTCTATTTCTTGTGCAGCCTTTGGGTATGGGAAGCACCGTGAATTCCTGAGAACAGGAAGGGAATTGGTCTTGACCCAACCCATCCAGTGACTGATTTCTTTCCCTCTGCCCTTCTCTCCAGCTCCTTACTGCAGCCTCCCGCAGCCGCCAGCCCACGGGCTGATTCTCAGCCAGACCGGGCTGACCCCCGGCAGCACCGTCCGCTTTGGCTGCGACACCGGCTACCGCCCGGGCGGGCACAGCACCACCACCTGCGCCCAGCACCCCCAGGGCTACTTCCACTGGAACGAGGCGATCCCGCTGTGCCAAGGTGAGAGCAGGAGAACATATCGTTACAGGGATCCGGGAGCCTTAGGGAGGGCTGAGGAGAACATGGTAAAAATAAAAACCTGTTGTAATTCTGCTTCATCCCTATTGAGAACAGGCTTGGAGCTGCAGGTGGGCAGCTCCGCTTATATCCAAGGGGGGATATAAGGAGGGTGCTCGTCTTATATCCAAGCCTTGGGAATAGATGAGCCAGGAGGGAAGGGGGGAGAAAAAAAAGCATCTGTGCAAAGCCTACCGCTGTCAAAGTGTTTGGACTCTGGGTAAAGGCACAGCCCAGCCTCAGAAGAAGTTATTGCCTTGGAAGAATCTGGAAAGACTGGCAGGAGCACAGGTCCTGCTGGGTTTTAGTGGCTGGAATTTCCTTTGGTATTTCTGGCAGTGCTGTCTTAGGTCTGCGTGTGTCGGTGTGGGATGAGGGATTCTTTAGGATTCAGATGGTGCCCAGTTTCGGTTGGCTTCATCTAAGATTTAGGCATGGAGCTGTTCTTTCCACATGTCCTCCTAATTAGCTGTAATCTTTATGACGTGTCGTGCTTAGCACGCGGCTCCTTGCAGGCGTGGGATGGAGGGGAGGACAGGGCAGCGTGCCCCTGGGGGGTTTGCTTCTGTGCTATTGTGTCTCCCCTCACTGTTCGCTTTCTGATTGCGCCGCTTTCTCAATCTGCCAATCATCCCGGCTCCTTTGTGTTGCTAAAATGCCCATCTTTATTCTGATGGAGCCTTTCAGTGTCTTTGAACATTCATCCATGTTCCAAGGGGACCGAGCACCGGGGATTAATATTGCATTGACTTCCCTGGAAACTCGCCAGAGAACAGAGACAGCAGAGGCAAAACCTCCTTGCGGTGGCTGCGTTGTTGTCCAGTCCAAGCCATAAGGAAAAGCAGGATTAGTTAATGTGGGAGGTACCCGAGAGCCTTGGAAAAAATTCCCTTCCGTGCTCCTGAATCGCTTTGTTTGGACATTGCACAGGAGAGCACGGTCCTGTCTCCAAAGGGAGGGGTTGTGCAATGGGTGCCTCTGGAGCTCTCTCATGGCTGCATTTATCCAAAGGTGAGTGGAAAGCAGCAAACCAAGAGCCTGCCACCCCGTCCCATTGGCAAGGGGGAGTTGGGAAACCGGGCACCAGCTCAGGTGGTGGTTTAGGCTCCGCGATGACGCAGACGGGGGCAAACGCTGGTGCTGGAAGAAGCAGATGAACAGCGAGACCGGCAGGAGCCGAGGGGCTGTCATGGCAACTGTGCCTCCCGAATCCTTAGCCCAGCGTAAGGAATTTCACTGATGTACTGCGTCTTTTTTTTAAGAAAAATCGTATAATCGAGAATAGATACAAATGCAGTTAAGTCCTGGCATGCTGGAATGCCACCTGAGCCTTGCGCTCAGCTCCAAAAATCTACATTTACTTCCAGGAGGTGTAGTGGAGTGTGGGGAGTGGATTTTAACCACGGAGGCGGGGAGGAGATGGAGAGAGGATGAGTGGGGAGGCTGGGTGAGGATGCACTTGGATGCAGGATGATTTACAGCAGGAACGGCTCCTTGAGCACCGTTCTCAGGGCACCAGGGAGGGAGTCGGAGCCCGACCATCCCTGGCTCATGGC
>NW_010105417.1:32451-32920 GCF_000699245.1 Pterocles gutturalis | reverse complement strand
GGGGGGGCTCCTATGGTGTTGCTGAGCACCCCAGCTCTGTGTCATGGGGCGGAGGGGGTGTGGGAAGAGGATTTCCCGTGGGAGCTGTGCGAGAAGCACTCAACCCCCCCTGCGCCGTGCTGGTTCAGCTGAGCGTGTGCCGTGTTGGGAGCTCGATGGGCACGGCTGGTGGGGCTGCTCCATGGCAGCTGTAAACAGAGGAAGAGTTTGGGGGCCAGTTCATAGCATTTCAGGTAGGCTCCTGCTTCGATTTCACCTTTGGAGGGGTTTGTCTGTTCCCCCTGACCACACAGGGGAGCAGCCGGGTCAGGATCTTGGTGTGGAGAGCGGTGCTGGTCCCCTCTTCTCTCTGTCCATATTTACATCAGGAATCTCAATACTGGCCCGTGGTTATCGAGTGCCCGGAGATGGATGCAGGAGGTGAGGGCAGGGAGCTGGAGCAGCCGGAGAATCCGGGGCGGAGCAGGTC
>NW_010105417.1:9941-32353 GCF_000699245.1 Pterocles gutturalis | reverse complement strand
TTTTAAACATTGCCCTCAAAGCCAACTGGCAACCTTTTGTTTTGGGCTGTATTGAATTTCGCATCCTTTCTGGTGGCCAGGACCACATCACAGAGGTTTGGGAACTCGTAACGCTGCGTAAGCTGCTCACACCATCAGCTGTGTCAGGAGGAGGGAACTGGGGTGCCTGGAAACACATGGTCTGGTTAACAAATCGCATTTCCCAGAGCTCCTTTTTGCCAGCACATTATCCTCTTCCCCTTCCCCATCCCCTCTGAATAATCTTTACTACAGGCTCCGTCCTAGCTGACATTTGTGGAAGCAGCAGAGAATATTCTGCAGGGAACAATCCTGCGTTGGCACAATGGGGAGAACACGAGATGCTCTAATACGCCTTTTCTGTCCCTGTTGCCTATTTTTAAGCTGCTTTGTTTTTGGAATCCCAGCTGCACATTTGCTTTCACAGCCTCTGTCCCTTTTCCTAGCACATCATCTTCCTGCAGACAGAGTTTTTGTCCCTCTGAACCCCCACCCATGCTCCTCTTGCCCTGGACCACACTCCCTGGGTCTCTCCTGGCCAAATGCTGCTTTGCTTTCCCCTGGAACATCTCCTGGCTTTCACCTCTCTTTGGAGCGGATGGCAAGTTTATTGCCCCCCCCCCCCCCAAAAAAAAAAAAATTTTTTTCCCCCCCCCCCCCAAAAAAAAAAATCAAGCTTCTCTGCTTCATGCAGGGTTCTGTAATTAAAACCCAACTGAGACCGTGTTCTGCTCAAAGATGCTGGGTTTGCAGGGAGGGGAGGATCCTGCAGCAGAAGTCACAGCCCCAGCTGGCTCTCCCTGTGCAGGGGGTGACTTTTTAAAATTATTTTTCGTGTCTTCATGGACATTTTAGTTGCCTGCATCTGTCCCAGAAGCTCTGTGGTGTTGCAGACTTTTCTGCCCAAGCAAGGGTATGCGATGGAAGGACTAACTGATGGAACAGACCGCTTGAGAGGCAGGACAAGGCAGCGGAAAGTCATCCTTCTCTTGGGCGGAGGAATGAAGGCAAGTGGCAGCTCAGCCTTGGTGACCTGGAGCAGAGCTGGCCCTGTTCTCTCCCCACTCCAGTCCCTCTCTGTGCCTCAGTTTCCTGGTGGCAGATGGAGGTGATGAGGTTTGGCCAAGCATCAGGCTGCAGAGAAAGGAGGAGGCTTAGCTGGGGGCGGTGGGATGGGAAGGGGTCAGCTTTCTCTTTGGTTGGATGCGATGTCAGAAAGCGAAAATAAGAGAACTGCCGGGTGGAAGTGAAAGGGTAGAACTTTCCAGATCCCCTCTTCTTTTGCCTCAGAATGAAATTGGTATTCAGCGTGGCTGCTTGTCTAGACACCCAGCCTTGTAGAGAGATTCGCCAAGCTCCTTAGCTCAATGAAGTGACATACGTGTGATTATCATTTCAACCAGGGATGTGCCTGATCGTGCTAATACGAGCCTGTGGAATTACTCACACCTATTAGCAACACCAGCATCTGCAAGGCGCCGTGTAATTGTGCTCCAGGCTGGGGCTCTGGCCGGCTCGTGGAGCATCTTGGACCTCGAGGGGTGGAAAAGCCCTAGTGGCTGTGCTGGTGCTGTACGCAGCAGGTTTGGTCTCTGAGCGCTCAGTGGGGTCCATCCCACCAGGAGGTGTCTTTTCTAAGGCTGCTGAGTTTCCAGCCCTCATTTGTGTGCAGAGGGACAGGGAGGTGAGCATGTTGCAGTTATCAGCAGGTGGCTCAGGAGATGTAGGCTCAGCCTCCAGTTCGTGCATTAGCTGAGTGGGAGCAGCTCGGGCTCCTCCAGGAAGGGATGGATTTCCTTTAGAGCATTTTTAGGATGCAGACGGTTGTTTGGGTTCGGTGTTGGACTCCAAATCCGTGCTCGCTAGCAGGCTCTGCTCGTCTCGGTGCCCCTGGTCACCCCGTGCCCATCCAGCCAGGTGGGCTGTGCATCTCCATCCAAAGGCAGAGGGGCTTCCCCCAGAGCCGAGCCCCAGACGGGCGTGGGAACCTGCGTGGTGATTTCAGAGGCAGGGCTGGTGTTCATTTCCCAGCTCTTCTGAACGCTCGTAGAGGAAGAAAAGCAGATTTGAGTGACAGATTCCCGGCACCGGTTTTCCCAGCAGTAGGGAAGAGGGTAACAGGGCTTGTCATGTCTTACAAAACTCTTGCAGTATAAATGGATGTGATTCTGCTCTGTCTGTATTTGGCTGTTGCTCGTATCTTGGTGACCTGCCTGTCCCCTCTCTGCCCTGTCTGGCCGCTCTCCCGGCCGCAGAGCTGAGGCTCTCAGCAGGAGTGGTGCAGAGCATCCTCTCCAAAGTACTGCCACCTTCAGCAGCCGGTTGGCATTGTGCCTGTTTACCAATTTTTTTGCCCTAAATTCCCCACCCTTACCTTCTCAGCCATAATGCTAAATTTAGCCACAACATAATTACACAATTTGCTGCCTTATGTAATCCAGAAGTGCTGTTGGAAAGGGGTTTCAGGTTGTTGCTGCTCCTGTGGGATGTAAATACAAAACGTTATTGCTATCTAATCCTTTATCTCTGTGTGAAAACTTCTGGATAGTGTGTTGATGCATCTTGCGTTCTAGATATTAGGGAAAGCAGGAGCAGAGTCTCTTCCAGCAGAAATCGGTATTCAGCGTTGGCTCTGCTATTACCACGCTGATAGACAGGAGTTGAAAATCTGATCCTCTCGGGAAGTGGGCATTCATTGCAGCTCCTGGGGTTCGGCAAGGGGCTGGAGCTTTTGCAAATAGGAGAGCTTGGGATCTGGGCTTTCGGCTCACTTACCGCAAATCCGGGATAAAATTGGAAACTGATTTCTTGACTGTGTTTTTTTTTCCTCCTCCTCCTTCCCAGCTCTCTCCTGTGGAGTTCCCAGAGCCCCAAATAACGGTGTCGTCTTTGGCAAGGAGTACACGGTGGGAACGAAAGCCGTGTACCATTGCAACCAGGGCTTCGAGCTGCAGCCCGGGCAGGAGCCCAGCGCGGAGTGCCTGCGGGCAGGGCAGTGGAGCAACGGCAACCAGCCCCCGCAGTGCGTGGGTGAGTGTGTGCAGCCCCACGGGGCATTTTGGGGGTCCCTTCAGTAGCGTCTTCCAGCTCCAGCACAGACAGCTTTGTCTCACAGGTGCAGGATTTAGGACACCAGGTTTCTCATCCTGCATCCCGTGGGTCTGCTGCCCCCTCCCACGGTGGCTGGGTTTCCCACGTGTAAAAGAGATGCTCATACCAACCCCTTGTTAAAAAACCAGCGTGCTTGCTGAAATGCCCTGGAGTTAAACACCTATTAACGTCTTTCTGTCTCATTTCTTTTCCCTGGCTTACCACATCTGGATTTTAGCCGTCACCTGTCCCGATATCAACAGCATCGCGGTCGAGCACGGTCGCTGGCGGCTGACCTACGAGATCCAGTACCACTACAACGCCCAGCTCATGCTCATCTGCGACCCCGGCTACTACTACACGGGCCAGCGGGTCATCAGGTGCCAAGCCAACGGCAAGTGGAGCATCGGCGAACCCATGCCCACCTGTAAAAGTAAGAGCCGTGGAGCTCGGGAGCCGCGCCGGGGCGGGCAGCTTCGGGGGGTGTCTCGCAGGGAATGGGGGTTCTGATTGCCGTTCGGTGGGTGTGCGAGCTCGGCTGTGGGCGTGCGGTCACACCGCAGCCCTGGCTGCTTTTGGCAGCATCTGAGAGCGCGGCTGCTGAAGTGCTGTGGTGTCAGTGTGGATGCAGGGACAGGTCACCTGCTGATGTGCTTCTTGGTTTGATCAGTTCTGCAGGAGCTCGGCTGTTGCTGTTGGGTCCCAGCAGCTTCGCTGTCACCGGCACCAGGTGCTCTGAAGTTTGCTTTTAAGAAAGAAAATTTTAAAAATACTGATTTGAAGCCTAACCTCTTCAATTTTGTGCAAACACCAAGTTTGCGAGGGTAGCAGGGTCACCTGTAAATCAAAACCACTCTTGGCAGCCAAGCAGCTTGCTCAGCCATCGACACGACTGCAGCGCTTTGGCTCTTTCCTTTTCTCAGAGGCGGAGCTGTTTTCTCTCGAAGTGCAGACTGAGACAGAAAAATTTCTCCTTCGGAATGGCAGCTCTCCCTTCCCTCCTTCCTTTGTTTCTAGAGCTGCAACTGCCGACTTTGGTGACAGATGCAGTTTTACCCCTGCTGGCTCTTCAGCCAGAGCCGGGCGCGTGAGCCTGACCTCGTTTTATTTCTTCGGCGTTACTGCCACCTAAATCCAAATGACAGCATCTTGGCAATGCACGAAGGTCAGAAGCACCTGGCGTGAGGCTCTTGATTTCTTGCTGAGTGCAAAAGCTTCGGAGGGTTTGCAGATCTTTAAGGTGGATAAAATACAGAGCTGCAGCCTGTGCTGGGAGCTGCGTTCGCCCCGGCTCCTGCACCCTGCAAACCCGGCTGTCGGCTGGGGGTCCTGGGGGGGGCTGATCCCCCATCAGCTCTGCCTGGGAGTCACTGTGTGCGGAGGAGCTGGGTGTCACTTTCCAGTTGGAAATCTTGTGCCGTTTTATGGCTTTTCTGGAAGTCAGGCTTCCTGGCTGAATCTAGCAATGGGTTAATAATAGAAATATTCCTGTGTTAAAAAATTCTTGTTTGATAGTTTCTTCTTATCCTCAGTACTTCCCCCGCATCCTGAAGCATAAATATCAATAGCACTTAGATTTGTCACCTCATGTAACACGACTCAGAATCGTTGTTAATATCCATGTAACTATTTAATAATTTTTCTTACTCATTCCTGACTCCAGTAATAACTCACGGTGGTGAGCATACCTGACTGCACTTCTTTAAAAATCACACCTCCCAGGCTGTCCTCCCTTACTGTGCTTTGGGATCTCTTTCAGTTATCTCCTGCGGAGACCTGCCAACCCCCCCGAACGGGAACAAGATCGGCACGCTGACCAGCTACGGGGCCACGGCCATCTTCTCCTGCAACACCGGCTACACGCTGGTGGGCTCCCGCGTGCGGGAGTGCATGGCCAACGGGCTCTGGAGCGGAGCAGAAGTCAGATGTCTGGGTAGGTGGGGAGGATCCGTGGTGCGGTGGGGAAAAAGTCCTGATTTCTGCAGGGAATGGGAATTTCAGTTACTGATGCAAGACGGAACCCAAAGGAGGACTCGGCGCTGCTGAAGCCGGCGGGGTTTTAAGTAGATTAAAAAAAAAAGTAGATACAAAGCAGCCTTTGATTCCTTACTGCTCCGTACATGTGAGGTGTTTGATGGGAGAGGAGAGCTTTCAAGATGCTGTGTTGTTTTTACTGCTGCTCTGGTTTTATTGATGACTGCAGAGACCCGGAGATCGGAGAGGCGGGGGGGTGGGATGCTGCAGAGGGGCAGGCGCGGGCTCTGGGTGATTCTCCTCGTCTCCCTCCCGCAGCGGGGCACTGCGGCGTGCCCAGCCCCATCGTCAACGGGCAGATCAACGGCGAGAATTACAACTACCGCGGCAGCGTGGTGTATCAGTGCAACCCCGGCTTCCGCCTCATCGGGATGTCGGTGCGGATCTGCCAACAGGATCACCGCTGGTCCGGGAAGACGCCTGTCTGTGTGCGTAAGTATGTTGTCAGATGCCTCTAGCCCTGGTGACAGTCAGAGGGACAGGAGCACACGCAGAGCCGGTGGTTTGTTGTTTGCACGCCCCGGCTGCGTACGGGTGCTTTGCACGGACACGCTGCACGAGCATCCCCGGGGTTCGCTGAGGTGTGGCAGGAAAGGCATCGCTGTGATTTTGGCTGCTTTACTTTTACAAATTTCCAAAATTCCACCTTTTTGGGGGGTGTTTTTTGTATGCTGCATTTCTAATCCATGAGACCAGTTGAAGGTTTCTGAGACCCCCCATTATTGGGGTGCAGGGAGGTCAAAGCAGACGCAGCCCCACCAGGCACCCCGCAGCTCTGGGACCGTGCTCTGTGCGGGGAAAGTCAGTCTCCTCCTCTGATCCGCATTCACAAGTCACCTTGCACAGCCTGCTTGCTTATCTTTCCAGTAAATAAGCTAATTAAGTAAGTCTCCAGAGCTCTAAGGTGTTAATAAGTTTAAGCATCTTCTTATCAACGGACAGTGCAATCCGTGTGTTTCATATCACGATTGTCCAGTTGTTTGCTTCCAGTCTCTCCTGTCTGGCTTGGCAAGGAGTGACCTATAAATCAGTGAACATGCAGCTTCCAGCCTAAAAATAAGAAACAAGCTGAAGTTGTCAAGGTTAGCAGTGACTTCAGAATCTGGAGGATGACTATGAATCTGCATGAGGTTTTTAGGAAAAGAATTATTGGAAAGGATGTCTCTGGGTCTGCAGGTGGGTTTGAATTACTCTCGTGTCTGAGGATGCTCTGTTGAAAAAGTTTTAATTCACTTTTACCTGCCAAGTATATCCATACCAACCTTGGATCAGGACATCATATTGATAGAGGTCCTCCTGCTGCCAGGAAGATTCATGGAAATGCAGGATTTTCTAAACATCCATTTCCATGGCTCATCTTATTTCTTTCAGGAGGGACCAAACCCTTCAGAACAAAGCAGGTGAACGTTGCTGGTCTGTATCTGTCTTCTCTTTACCGGACCAGTACGGGACTGGTTCCTGGGCGGTGCCTTTGTTGGCTCTGCTTTGTGCTGGCTCCTGACTCCGGCACCTGAAAGCCCGCCGGGCTTGTGCGCAGAGATCTGTAAAGTGTCTCATGTGCAGAAGTTGGCCTTGAAGTTATTACCCTACATTAGACCTTACGGATAACATAAATTTAACGTCGTTACAGCGGAGCACTGTTGGGCTCTGAAATTGGATGCCTTGAGGCTTTATTGCTTCTGAAGAGTCTCGGGGCACTGTGTGTGTTAGCACATTATCATTTCCTATTGTCCTGATATTTTCCCTTTAAACCTGCTGCAGTTGCTCCCTCTGAGCGAACGAGTATTTTTGATCCATGCCAACTGCAGGGAGCTTTTTTTTTTCTGGGACAGAATCCATCACCTATTTCAAAACATGGATAATCGCATTCAGAAGTACCTCGGAGAGTCTGACATCTGCTTCCCGCAGCACTGAACGGCTACCTTGCTTCGTATTTTTTAGACCTGTACCTGCCACCAGCTTGCCCAAGGCATAAATTCCCATCCCTGTGGTACCATCCAGCCCTGGCAGCCAAACGTGTTATGGATCTTTGGTGGGAATTTCATCTTCCCCTCTAGCTTCTGGCTTTGGCAGCTGTGCAGCTCAACGGCTGGTCTTCCACTGATGGACCATTGCCCCGTTTTGGCGTGACAGTGATCAATATTGCTTTGTCCTCAGCTGTCGGAAGATGTCGCGTTCCTTAAGCAGCCAAAAATTCCCTGCGTGGTGTATCCTGATGTTTCTTCTGCGCAGTGGAACTCGCTGCTGTGCTCGTAGCAAAGGTCTCCAGGCTTTGCTCGGGGCAGGGGCTGTGTCCCCCCTGTATCACCCGCCTCTGCCTGGGTACCAGGCTCTGAATTTCAATATTTAGTGTGTTTTTACCGCTGCTCCAGCCTCTGCACCTTCCCTGGGCATTGCTGGAGCCCCTTTAGCCCTTTACCTCGTCGCTGGCCCAAGCTAACAGCAGCCACAGGAACAAGAACGACACAAAAATCTTCATTGCAGGGATTTAGAAATGAAGGTTTTTTCCCCTGAAGTTTTTCAAACTTAAAGCAGGAAGATTTAAGCTTTCTAGGCCATATGGTAGAAACCTGATTTTTCTCATGTTTTTCCTCTCTATCCCTCCAGGTGTAACTTTATAGTGCAGCGAGCATACATCTGCCTTACACCAGGGAGAGGGAGGAAAACATCAGGTTTCATGACTGTGTGATGCCCAGGGTAATGTAAGGCAATAGATTAATAGCAGTAGCTGGGAGTTTTGAAGAAGAGCTCTGGGGGTTTACAGTACAAGTCAGTAGGATGCTGGCACTCGGCTGCTTCGAGAGCAGTTCAGAGAATTCCTTATGCCAGTAAAATGAAACGTACCACGCTCTCAACTTGATTCAGTATTTCAACAGAGCTGGCCACAAATCTTTGAAGTTGGTGTGGGTTTCAGGGTTGATCTGGGTTTTTTGGTTTGTTTTTTGGGGTTTTTTTTTTGTTTTGGGTGGTTTTTTTTTATGGTCTCCTTGTGTGGGAACTTTTTCCAATGGATAATCCACTTTCTTCCAGGCAAAAGAGTAACATCTCCCATTTCTGATTGTAGCCATCACTTGCGGCCACCCCGGCAATCCTGCCAACGGCTTGACCCAGGGGACTCAGTTCAATCTGAACGATGTGGCCAAGTTTGTGTGTAACACCGGGTACCGCCTGGAAGGAGCATCGCAGTCCCAGTGCCTGGCCAACGGCCAGTGGAGCAGCACCCTGCCCGCCTGCCGCGGTGAGTCTGCCTGCGCCCCGCTCCCGGAAAACGGGACTTGACCATGCCTTCTGCAGTGATTACTCTGGGTTCCGAAAATTCAGCTTGATAAATTCATGAAAACCAAATCTTGCAGTTCCTCGGGAATGTGAGTGATGGGTGAACACCAAGGGCTGTAGATCTCATGCAACAAACCCAATTTTCCTTTGGGCTTTGCGTAGAGCTGTTAATAGACCCTGCCCAGCCCCGCATCCTCCAAGACATTGAAGTGTGTGTTGTAAGTGGGGGGGGACACAAGAAAATACCAAGCCAGGCCCTTAGCAGAGGGCATCCTGGTGACCCTAGACCAGGTTACTCAAAGTAGACACCACGTCTTTGCACGGAGCCCGTCCTCCTCCTAGGCTGCCCTGCTTCCCCTGGTGTTAGCACTCAGGTTCACTTACCAAATTCCCTCCCCTCCCTGCACTCCCTTCCTCTGTCCTCCCTTAGTCCCGTATCTCTGTCGAGACTGTTGCTGTTTCGGGCAAGAAATCAGTTATTCTCAGTCTTGGTTTGGGGCCAGAGAGCCAGGCTCTGCTGCTGAGCCTCGCGTGGCAGGGCGAGAGCCTGCAGCTTGCCTCTACTCTCGGTTTTTTCTTTTTAATAAAGATTTGTTCTATTTCTGCCCCAAAGAATATTTAAAAAAAAATAAAAAATAAAAAAAAAAAGAGACTTAAATTGTGAAAAATGTGACTTACAATCTTTTCCCCTTTTCCTGCTCATTTTTGGAGAATCCTTTGTTCTTTGTTACACCCTTTGTTTTGTATTTTTTTTGTTGTTGTTGTTTGTTTGCAGTTGTAAACTGTACTGACCCCGGGCACCTGGAAAACAGCATCCGTCAAGTGCAGCCGAGTGGTCCTCACAGATTCAGCTTTGGAACAACTGTCTCATATCAGTGCAGCCATGGATATTACTTATTGGGTACACATGTCCTTACCTGTCAGGGGGATGGCACTTGGGACCGTGCCCTCCCACAGTGCCTTTGTAAGTTTTTCAGAATAATACCCATCCGCCGCAGGTTCCATCCCATGTAGCCCTCCCTTGTTTAGCTGAACGGTTGTGTAAAAAACTTGGATCCAAAGCCCTTTGTAACCCATGGGAATCATTCCATCAGCTTCACTGGCCTCTAGATCCTGCCCACAGAAGGAAAATAGGTCTGGGGAGAGAAATCCTGGCAGACAGCGATGGTTTCCCTCTGCAGGGGAAGGCGGCTCCCGCTGGGTTTTACTGGTTCTGTGCAGCGCCGGCAGAAGCTTTGCAGGTGGCGAGGGGCAGCAGAGCTGCTGCAGCACGGATCTCGTAGGAAGCAGCGTGCAATCAGCCTGAGCCAGGACAGGGTTGGATTTAGCACGGCTGAGTGTCCGTCCACCCACTCGTCCCCGCAGCTTTGGGGGAGGGAGGTGGCAGCGTGGTGGTGAAACCAGTGCAGCCTGTATTCTGCTGCCACGCAGGTGATGAAGAGGATTTGCTTCCTCACCTCTGTGCTTTTCCCTCTTTCTTACTGTACCCTTTCTGCTGTTATTGTGGTTTGCAGATAGAATTAGGAGGGTCTGGGGGATGGTTTGGCTGAAGGGGTGTTTCCAGTAGCATAGGAAGACACCAGATGCTCCCGGTTTACGTGCAGTGGTAGGAATACCGTGAGATGTCCAGGAGTTGTAGGAAAGAGTCAGTGCTGGTGTCCCTGTCTCTCACTGAGGGAAACCAGGCTCCAGGGTGGATTTGGAGCTGACACGGGGCTGCCAGCGAGGCAGGGGCAGGAGCAGCCCCCAGCACAGCTAGCATCTCCTTTGGGAGACTGAAGCAGCTGCGATCTCGTTACCCGCCGTAACGAGTCGCTGAAGCCATCAGAAGTGGAGCTCCTTGAGTTCGAACCAGCTGAGCTGTTCCAAAGCCATGGTTGTTGCTTTTTTTTTTTTTTTTGCTTGTGTTATCCTCCAACACCTAGTCATGCACAGTAGTTTTCGGCACATTTTCCTTTCCTTTTATTAGCAGCATGCCACCTTCTCGTGTTCGCAGCACCTTGCAGGGGCCATGGGGAGCTGACAAGTGCTAACCGCGTGTCACCGCAGCCGCAGGGGCTCCGGGGGGGTGCTCGCTCTGAAAACCGGAGAGCTCGTATCTCGGGCTCCCTCGGTCCACGCCTGTCTAGCTCAGGAAAAGTGATCTCCGTTCTTATAACGTTGAGCATCCATTGACTTGGAGGATTTGTGGGCATTCTCAAAGCTGGAAACTCGGGTCAGTTTGATGACTGATCGTCTGGTTTCATGGGCTTGATAGTTTAAAGAGAAAAAAGTGAAAGATTTTTGCATGTCTTTGTTTTCTGCGTGTTGAGCTGAAGATGTGCTCAGTGCTGAAGCCCATACCTCTTTAACGTGGCTGGGTACCTAAAATTACCAGGCACTTCCGAAAACATAAATTAAGAAGGTTGCTGCCAGCTGAGCTTGGGTTGCGAATGTTGTCTCCTGCCTGTCTCTGAGGAGGGAGTGAAACGGAGCTGATCCCATTTGAGGGGTGGGAGAGCGAGTCCAAGAAGTAAAGCACGCAGGAGCAGAGCCCAGCGCCGTCATCACACTGTGAACATAAATCCTTTAAACACCCCAGCACCGCCACAGGTTTTAAGCTGAGCTGAGTCCGCTGGAGTGTCTGTTATTAAATTGTTAGTTACAGGGTGAGTTTCAGCATTAGCTATCAAACCCGTTTCTTTGCAGAGCGTCCTTGGTTTTAGTCACAGCTCTGCACCAGCGTATTTCAACGCCCACGTGCCCAAACATCCGCGTGCTCTCCTTTTTATTGAAACATACATCATGTTTTCTACCTAATGCCGCCATCGGTATTTTTAGACTCTAGCAGAGGGAGAGAAGATATCCGTTACGGACACTTCCCTTCAGAAACCAAGTGGAGCATGGTCTTCATGCTGAGCATCCTCATCCCAACCTGTCTAATAGCCCCTGGATCTGTCAGTGTATTTGTCAAACAGCCTCCCTGTCTCCGCTCTGATTGCTAAGCTAAAGTAAACCTATTAATTATTGTTAGCGGTGGTTTTTTACTAGCAATGGTTGAGTGAGCAGCGCTCCGAAGCTGCCGGGATAATTTGCTCAGGTGCGACAGAGCATCGATTGCAGCTCTGTGTCGCAGGACGTGGTGCTGCCGGGGCGGGTGGGGGTGTGCGTGGAAATATTCATATTTAGGAAGGGCTGAGTTTTCCAGGGACCCTGCAAAATGCCCGTCAGTGTCAGCACTAGGCATTTGTGCACAAACCCTTGGCAGTTTTACAGGCTGAGCTCACGATGCAGGGTGTGCTGTGCCCCACCTGCACTGGGGCAGGATCCCCGGGCGCTCGGTGGGCTCTGGGGCCGGCAAGTGGGTTTCAGCTGCCGGGGTCCCAGACAGTGACCTCAAACCCGCGGTAATTTGTTCTGTATCTGCCTTCGAGCATCCCAGGCAGTTTCCTCGTGGTTGAAGCTGTTGCATCCGTCTCTTCCAGTGGTCTCCTGCGGCCACCCCGGCTCCCCGCCCCACGCTCAGATCTCGGGGGACAAGTACACCGTGGGCTCCGTGGTCCGGTACAGCTGCCTGGGCAAGCGGACGCTGGTCGGCAACTCCACTCGCATGTGCCAGCTGGACGGGCGCTGGAGCGGGTCCCTGCCGCACTGCTCAGGTGAGGTGGGCTCGGGGAGGAGGGGATGGGGGGTCCCACCCTCCACTACCCCGTTTTATCCTGTGAGGGGGCAGCCTGGGGGGGGTTTGTTGAGCTGGAGAAATGCACACGCATTGGTGGAAGACTCTGACTGTGTCTCAGCTATCTGGTCTCCTGCAACTCGGATGATAAGCGCTGGCAGAGAGGGAACCGCTCAGCTTGCAGGATGAGAAATAAATCACTGCAGCAAATGGTGGTGGTAGGAGGTGTGCTGCAGCCTGCTGCTTTACAGATTTCTCCACGCGGAGCCTGTATAGGATGAATGTGTCCTGTGCAAAATGAGGTCCTTGCATCCCGCCTGCAGCATCTGACTCTTTCTCGTGCATTCCAATAAAAGAAGCCCGTGTGGCCCCTTTCCAGGGCCTGACATCTGCTGTGATGGCACCGCAGCAGTGCCGGGTCTGCACGGGGCAAATGGAAGCCGGTACAATGAGTTTCCACATCATCAGCACCTCCCCTGAGAGCAGTTTGACAACACAAGTCCATGCCCACTCCCAGGCCAGAGTGAGAAAGGTCTTCCACGGAAAACATCCCAAGAAGCGAAACAAGTCCATGATGAGACAGACTTGGGTCAAAGTCATGGGGGATGCGCGAGAGGCGCTCGCCCAGCCTTCCTGAACTCGGGGTGCTGGGATCTCCGCAGATGGCCTCCAGTGGGAGGAAGGGTGCTGGGTAACTGGCAGGATGCTGTGCAGAGCCCTCCCCACGCCGTCCCTTGGAGAGCATGGAGGCAGACGAGATGAGAACTTAGCTGGAGCAAAGCATTTGGGACAAGGGTTAATTTTTAATTATGCCACTTAGATTTAGCATCTCCACTTGACCAAGTTTAACCTCTGCTTTGGAAGGGAAAAAGACATCAGACGGAGTCATCCTCCTATTCAGGAGCCGTATCTGCAGAGTTCTTGATCCGTAGCAGCTCGGAAGGGTTTTCTGCTCCAGTTCGCGCCTTTTCCCCGTGTGGTTGTCACTGTCTCTCCTGTCGCTCTTGTGGGTGGATTTTTGGAATCGTTCAGCGTCACTCTGTTTCCTCCTGACATCTGCTGTGTGGGGTTTTTCTGAATGGCTTCAAGGCGACAGCATTAGAGCGAGGCTGGTGGCATTGGCAGCCCCTCTCTGATGGGGGCCAGGTGGGTGCCCGGTGCCTCGGAGCCACGAGGGCTTGGGGAGCGGCTCCTGCTTTACACCCAGCGCAGGTGGTGGTATTACAAAAGCATTGAAGGGTGAAGCCTTTAATCACATTCCTCTGCTTTAACAGCAGCAAGAGCACAAAAAACCCAGCCCAGAGCCTCGTTCCCCGATGCTCCCGGGTCCGTGCCCTCGCTGGAGCGGGAAGCAGCAGAGGTCTGTGTCTGCTCTGGCTCTTGCCTGGGGGGGTTTTTTCGAGGCCCCTTGCCCAGAGGCGGAGCACGGCTCGCATCATCTCCTGCCCAAGGTTCTCCGCTGTGCGCAGAAGATACCTACGGCGTGACAGCAGTTTTCTGTGAGATGAAACAAAAGACTTTGATATCAGTCATTATGTGAAAGAAAATGCTGAACCTGGAGCGTTTTCCCCCTTCTCTTTACAAGCAGGTGCGTTCCCCAGGTGATGAATGCGCTCGTTATGTTTGATGTTCCCGGTGACTCTGCAGAGGCTGTACCTGCAGCAAGGCTCAGAGGGGCCAGGAACCGGCAGCTTCATCGGAGCTGCAGGAGTGAAATCGTCTTTCCTGGCTTGGGGTGGGTGTGTTTGCACAGATCATTAGCAGAGAAAGCCAAGAACAGGGTGTGAGGAGGTGGGCAATTCTCCAGCCTGCTCCGGAGCACCCCTGCGAGGCATCTGCTGCAGCTGCTCCCCTCCCTCCTCCTGCCCCCCCGAACCTACCGCCGGCAGCTCCAAGTGTTCGCAACTTGTACGAGCGGATGTTTCCCAGCTGGATCCCTCCCTCCTCTCTGCTCCAAACCCAACCGCTTCTTGTTCTGCAAATACAATCGGACTTGCTGAGGGGGCTTGGAGAACGTCGTAATTTCTGCTCGGAGGGAAACCGTTCACTTGACTGATGCTGGCAACAGAGCCGCTGTCTGCGGGAGCAGCTGCCGTGGAAAGCGGCTGCAGCTGGTCGCGGTTCTATCTTGAGATCCTGGAGTTATGGCCGTATTCTGCAACCAGCGTAAAACCAGTGGGCTCCCAGAGTCGGAGAACATTTCACGTGGAATTTCCTTGCTCTGCTGAGAGCCAGAGTTAAATGGAGTCGGCCACTGATCCAAATCTGTGCTGGCCCTTGGAATAGCTGGGAAGGAAGAAGGGCCAAACCCCATGACTGGCTCACTCTGTGCTCTGTTCCTACCAGGAGGCAGCCAGGGCTTGTGTGGTGACCCAGGGATCCCCTCGCATGGCATCGGGCTGGGCGATGACTTTGACGTGGGCAGCGTGGTGCGGCTCAGCTTACACGCTGCGGGGCTCCTCCGAGAGGACCTGCCAAGCCAACAGCTCCTGGAGCGGCACGCAGCCGGAGTGCGAAGGTACGTTTCCAACCCCACGTCCTCTCCTGCGTGACACCGAGCCTGCTGGAGGTGTCCCCAGAATCACTGCAGCAGCGTCAGCAGCCCAGGCAACCCATCCTCTCCGTTGTAGGTGCCAGGGCCAGTCCGGTGCTGCGAGGATTAATGCTCTTGTTCAGCATTTCCTCCAAATACTGTGTCTGTCAGGGAGCCTCCGTTCTCCCCTGTCCCAAACACCTGCAGGTCACACCTCACAGGAGGGTTTTTCAGTGCTAGAAGGTGACTGTCACCTTTTTGCATGCTCCGCTGTGCAGGGTGCACCGGGATGGTGGTGTAAAGGGTTTCGGATCGTTCAGGCTCATGCCAGCATCTAGGCTGAGGTATAGGAAGAGCCTTTGGAAACTGCTCCTTGCTTCCAGCCATCCTCGCAGGCTCGCTGCAAGAGTCGCTGGGGTGAACATCTCTTGGTTTGCGTCGCACATCCAAGGAGGTGATCAGAAATGCCCCGGTTCGTGTAAGGTCTGTGGGTCCGGTACCACTGGGTAATTCATTGCTGCTTTGTTGAGGAGATTCATCAGAATGAGAAACGTCAATAGCTTGGAACTGGCACATGCAAGAGTCATTTACATCAAGCAGAAACACAAAATGCAAATTATAATCCAGAAAGCGTATTTTCATATTTGAAAACCCCAAACCCCCTATTTTTCCATTTGAAGGAATCAAGTAAGACCCTCTAATCCAATCTAATAAACCCCCAGCCGGATTCTCTGAGCTGTGCTGCTCGCAGCCGCTGTTTTAGAAAGTGTTTAAAAATCAATTGGGGAAAAAACAAAAGCCAAAACGAGGCAGGATACCAAATGCAAGGAGACCTGGGCAAGTGCTTCTCTCCAGCTGATTTGAAAGCCAAAAGCTCAGAGAGAGCTTGTAAATGAATTGGAAATTTATTCCAAATTGATGGAGCTCTTGATTGAAAAGACACTGAATCATGTTATTAATACACTCAGGTCTCGGGTTTTTTTTTCATTAGCTGTTTCTTTTTTCTTTCCGCGGAAAAGCTCTGTTCATTAATCTCAGGATAAATAACCCGTCAGGTTCCACAGGCACCAAAATACGGATCCCTGGCAGATTTTTTTTTTCATACTTTATGAATAATAATAACATTATGCCTATAATGTAGTCATTTAATGTTAAGTGCTGACTGGCCGGTGTAGGAAGGTAATTTGCGGTGATGAGCAGCGTGTTCCGTCCCCATCGTTTGTATTCACCGCGAGCTGTGCACGCTGCAAGGTGTTCTGCCTGCGCTTTGGGTGTTGGGTTCAACTTTCTGGAGCTGGTATGTACAGGAGAGGGAGGGGAGAGATGAATTTCGGGATTGAATTCAGGATGAATGAAGAGGAGCCGTTCTCTCCATCTCAGAGCACGCTGCCGTGATCGGTTCAATGACAGAGCAGCTGCTCGAGTTTGAAGTCATGGGGCTGATGTCCCAGCTGCCGGTGTCCTGCGCCAGGACCGGCTCTGCCCCGCGGAGGGGACGTGTGCGGCTGGCGGGAGCACTGGGCTTCCCGGGGGGTCACCTCCAGGCTCGTCGGCTCGCAGTCATAGAACCATAGAATCACAGAAGGGTTTGGGTTGGAAAGGACCTTAAAGATCATCGAGTTCCAGCCCCCTGCCATGGACAGGGACACCTCCCACAGCAGCGGAGTCAAACCTTTCTTGTGTCGGTCACGTCAGCTGAGCATCACCTCCTGCAGCATCTCCCTGGTAAAGCAGCAGCAACTCCAAGAAATCCCCATCTGATGCAGCTCATTTTTTAGGTCATTTTCTTGAATTTTTAGTTCAATTTACAGGTGACTGGGTTTGAGATTCTTAAGGAGACGTGAGCAGGTATGACTGCAGGACTTCCAGGGTGGTGAGGATTTATACCCTCTGCAAAAACCAGTCACAAAATGAGTTTTCTTTTGGGAACTGATTTATTTTATATCTCCCACTGAAACCAAAGGGAATTATTTACCCGCCTACTGCTCCCTTGCATCATCGCATCCTGTTTATATTTGAATTATGATTTTTAAAGTTCAAACCCTTCATCCTTACATTTATGGCTTCGTTTATCGCTAGCCGATACAGGTCGCAGCTGATGCACGCTGCGGTTAAACCATTTCCACGAGTCTCCTTGTAGTCACAAAAGTGATATTTTTGGGTCACCTGCGTGCGCTTGGCCCCCCGCGTAGGTGGAGGAGGTTGGGCAGGAGAGAACAGCTGATGTATGGGCAGGCAGCGAAACAGTAATTTAGAGCTTTTTCTGAGTTGATAGAATCTGACTTTTATCCCAGCATCTCCTGGAAATGACACCGTGTATCACAGAGACGTTGGCTGCATGAGAAACCCGTAACGAGAGCGCACCTCGGATGGTTTCAGTGCCGCGCAGAGCTGCCGTGCGCACGGTCCGGGGTGGTTATTAGTTTCCTCCTGTCAAACGGATACGCCTCCGACAAGCTCGGGTGTTAACAGGCTGTCAGCAAACCAGGCAACGAGGCAGAGGAAGATTCCTCTCCTTGCGTTGGTGGCCTGTGCTCCTTGCTGTCCTGCTGGAGCCTGGAGTTGTGTTTCCCGTGGAGGAGGATGGCTGGAGGAAGGCTGGCAGCAGCGTGGGGGGTGTGCTGGGGAGGGGGCTCAGGGCAGGGACCCCTCGGGTATGCACAGAGCGATGCTCTCGCAGAGCTGGTGGCACGTTGCTGGGGAGGAGTGGGAGCCAGGAATTTCCTTATCAAGGAGCTGGGAGCCGTGCGGTTTAAGCCTTTCCTTGATTCATGTGATTTTCTTTTATGTCCTGTAATTTCAGGGTAAATGAGGGCTGGGTGCAATTATTGCAGGTGCTTGTTTTGTCCTGACAGGGCTTTGTGCACCGCTGTTCACTCCGGTCTCCTTTTATTGCTTTGGTGCTGAGGTACTTGAGACATAAAACTTGGGCACTGACATACCTATAATGGTATTCCCCCAACATTCCCCCTCCTCCGACAGCCTAATGGGATGCAGCTGGGCAGTGAGCAATGCCCAGGGAGAGCAGCGGGTCCCCTTGCTGCTTCCGTTCCTTTGAAGTCTCCAAGTTGTCGGCTTCCCGAAGGGGCCAGCGGCAGAGCAGCACGCTCGGGTCCTGGCTCCCAGGCTCCTGGAAGATGGAGAGACTCGAGTTCTTCCTGCAGCCTGGAGAAGGTTGCTCCTGGGCTGGGCTGTTGGGACAAAGAGCAGGATATCCCCCGGAGAGGAGTGGGGCTGGTGCTTCCGGGACTGACTGGCTGCAGGGATGGAGATACAAAGAGCAGGATATCCCCCGGAGAGGAGCGGGGCTGGTGCTTCAGGGACCGACTGGCTGCAGGGATGGAGACTTTTCAGTCCTCTGCCGGGGATGCTGCACCCAGCCTTGGGATGTGCTGCCTGGCGAGATGGAGCCCTTGCTCCGAGCCGGGGCGTTGGGGATCCTGTTGGATTGATGTCGCTGGTTTTCCACAGAATAGCCTGTTGTGTCTGCGCTCAGCCAGGGGCTTTGCGGCTCATCTTGCTTTTATTGAGAAGAGTCAACTGCAGGGTGAAAGCCTTGGGGTTTGGTTTGGGGGGGTGTTATTTGTGGTGGTGTTTTTTCTGTTGTGGGTTTTTTTTTTTTTTAACTTTGCCATTTTGCTTTCTAGTTATATCCTGCGGAAACCCAGGAACCCCCAGCAACGCGAGGGTTATATTTAACGATGGCTTGGTCTTCTCCAGTTCCATCATCTACCAGTGCCGGGAAGGCTATTACTCCACAGGGGTGCTGAGCAGGCACTGCACCGTGAACGGGACGTGGACTGGGACCAGTCCGGAGTGTACAGGTGAGCGCTAGGATGGATTCCTGGACAATGAGATGAACGATGCTGCCAGGCTCTGGGGACGGGTTGTCAGGGCGTGTTGGATGCTTGCTGTGCATGTGCATGGTAAGGGTCGGTCAGATAGAAATGCCTCTTTCTTTTTCTTTGGCAGTGATCAACTGCGGCGACCCCGGCATGCCCGCCAACGGCGTCAGGCTGGGCAGCGATTTCACCTTCAACAGCACGGTGGTGTTCCAGTGCACGCCCGGGTACATGATGGAGTCGGACAGGGCGTCGTCTCTGACCTGCACAAAAGACCGAACCTGGAATGGCACCAAACCTGCCTGCAAGGGTAAGACTGGCTGCTGTAAATATTGGAGGACGCAAGTTTTACAGGCTACAAACTTTTTGTAACTTGTGACACTAGGCAGCAGCTATTGCATAGTGCCCAGAGCCCACCTGGGAGTTTCTCTGTCCTGTCGTTCAATCTGTCCCCTGTGTTTGTGGCATTCATGCAATTTTATCAACATAGCATGGACACCTTGCTATCTTCAGGTCTACCAGTCACCACAAAATGCCCGGGAAGGAGGCAGTTGCTATCATCCCTGTAGTAGAGAAGGAAGAGTGAAGCACTGAGAGTTAGGTGACTTACTCTTCACAAAAGCCCCGATCAAACTTGAATGAAATATTGTGTTTTGCAGGCGCACGCTTTTTGGCATCATCTAGAAGTCTGAAAAATGTTTCTTCCAACTCCTTTCATGACTTCTCAGTTCTGAGATTGCCTCTGTAGTTCGGAGATAGGAAACGGAAATAATAGAGCAGCTGCAAGACAGGCTGGATCTCCTCTGTGAGGGTTTTACTCACCCACCAAGTGTCGATAAGGCTTGTAGCAGCATCTGTGTGCTGCTTTAGCAGTCTGGAAAATTCACCTGTCATGATTCTGATATAAATGCAGACCACATAGAAACTTCCAAACACACTCCAGTTCCTTCAGAGGCTGTAAGGAGCAGTTCTTACCCTCCTCACTCATTCTCTCGGCTGAGCCAATGTTGCAGGAATAATACAGCATGTGGCCAGAGTCTCGTTTGGAGGCCAGGCTGATTTGCATCTTTCCCAGCGCTCCCCTGAGCCGAGCAGCAAAGCACTGCAAAAATGTCATATTAGAACACCCTCGAGTGGATGAATTACAGGCTGGTTTTTGATTCAGCAGCTCATCTGAAACCCAGACGGATTGTCCAAAACGTATGAATCTTTCAGGGAATCTTAGATGAGTTTTCACACTAAGGCTGGGTTCTTACCTTCGGCTGGAAATGAATGTCAGCTCAGAAATCTGACTTTGAGATTGATTTGCTTAACTCCAAGCTTCAAAGTAAAATCCTGGGGTTTACAGCTGTATGCACAGCTGGAAAAGTTTGTCCAGCCCCCTGCTAAGCCAGTCCCAGGAGAGCAGAATGTAACTTTGATCCTACATGAATTTGCTTGTTAATGGAAAATAACTATGCCGAGAAGTCAAGAAAACTGTCAGTGCCTTTGTTTTTCCTTCAGCTATCATCTGTAAATCCCCCCAAGCCATCCCCAACGGGAAAGTCGTGGGCTCAGACTTCAGCTGGGGCTCCAGCGTGAGCTACGCCTGCCTGGAGGGGTACCAGCTCTCGCTGCCCGCCGTGCTGACCTGCGAGGGGAACGGCACCTGGAGCGGAGAGATCCCCCAGTGCTTCCGTGAGTGCGCAGCCGGGTCCTGCACGATGCTGAAAACCCACTTGTTTGATGCCCTCTCTCCAACATCTCTGGTCTCCATGTAGCTGATTTTAGCTGGCAATTGCCTGGCAGTATCACGGAAGGGTATAGAGAGCCCATCAGTACGTGAAAACTTAAATATCTGGTGGCTGATAAGCCCTAAGCCCGAGGGAAGTCCTGCATTAACTGAAGGCAGAGGGAGTTTTCATGCCAGGAGAAAAGCGCAAGGATGCTCAGAGTGCCTGTAGCCAAAAGTCTGAATGGCCGTCAGCAGCCAAACTGCTGGAACCTTGGTTTGGCGTCTCTGTAACGGGGAGACAGGGGTGGCCATGGGGATGCAGTCGGTCACTCCACCTCTCATCGCAGATCTGAAGATCTTGCATGTTCCAGGCATCTCTAAAATTGGCTATTTGTCCATGGGTCTCCCCAGTGGCTGAGTCCTGGAGCTGCCAAAGGCTGTAGGGATAAACCCTTTGGCATGGTGGTGTTGCAGCAGAAGTTGGGAATGTTTTGTGGAGGCAGAGCTTTGGCTGGGTGGAAACCTGTGTGCTTGATACAATAGCTAATGCAAAAAAAAAAAAAAAAATGAGTTAAGTGTCTCATGATGCTAAATAAAGGCAGATTGGGGTTTCTTTTCCTGGCTGGATGGCTGGCAGCTGCACAATAGCCATTTTCATATTAAATCGCACAAAGCCCTCCGTGTGTTCCTCGCACCTTTCCCTGGATCTGGTGTAATTAGTGGGCTTTCTGGGTGACATGGAACCGTATAGCAATTTGACATCATGCAATTAGAGATACATTTTAAAGCTAAGCATGCTGTTAGGGGGGAAAAAAAGAAGGAGAAAAAAAAAAAAAGAAAAGATGGGGGAGAAAGCGGAATTTAATTAACAGCAATTGACAAAAAGAGAGAATTACAAGGAAAGTAGCCAGCAACGCCTTCTGCCACCACTAATTCCCTAGTCAATCGCAGAGTCTGGTGGTGGGGAGTGGTAAGGTTTGGGCCGTTAACAGACCCATCTTTAGCTTATTAACGTTGCTCTTGAGGAGGTTCATCACAGTCCCCTTGTCTCTTGGCCTGTTGCAGCCGTGTTCTGCGGAGATCCCGGGATTCCCGCGCAAGGCAGGAGGGAGGACAGAGGCTTCACGTACCGTCTTCTCCTGCTTGGCCCCGCTCGTGCTGGTGGGGTCAGCCCGGAGGTTCTGCCAGTCCGACGGGACGTGGAGCGGGACCCAGCCCAGCTGCATAGGTAAGGGCAGGCTCTGTCTTGCATCCACAAGCGAAGAGCTTTGAGGTGTCCTCTTGCTTTTCTATTTGTAGCAAAAGTTGGTTTTCTTGTCTGGGTTTGCAGAAATTAGCACTTTGTTTCCCTGAAAATCGGAATGTGTAGGGATGATGCTTTTGGTCTGTGCGTGCTGGCGGGTGGTGAACAGCCCATCTCCTGCTCTCGGGGCTCGCTGCTGAGATCCAGCGCCTGGCCCCAGCGTTCCTGCCCCTGATGGTCGTCGATACGTAATGTATCCGAGGAAGATGATCTGAATTATATCCAGAATGGCAGAGCAGCATCGCCGAGAAGTACGCAGGTGCTGTATACAGGGATCAAAACCCTACAAACGGCTTTGCCTCGCTGCAGTGTTGGGATTCAGGCTGAAATCGCCGCGCGTTCTTCAGGTGCCTGTTTTCTGGGACTTCCAGAACCCTTTGAAACCTCTGGGAGGTGTATAATCATTAGTCACAGCATTCTTCACCTATTTAAACCTCTGGCTGTGTTCTTGAACTCCAGGGCTGCCGTGGTGACACACTGCACGGGCTGTGTGCCGTTATCCTGACTGTGCCTGAACACCACCATCGTCACCTTATGGGGGCAGCTGGGGCAGAAGCAGGTCCCAGGCTGTTCTCCATGGTTTTCGGTCATTCTAGCTGCCTCTTAAATGCATCACCAGTTACAGTGATGTAAAAATCCTCATGGCCTTGAACATCCATGTTCAAGCTCCAGCTCCCTGCTAACGGAGCTCCCCCAGCCGGGCACCGGAGCATCCCTGGGGCTGACGTTGGAGCTGAGCTTCACCCTGTGATCGTAAGGAGCAAGGAACCTGCTGCTGCTGAGCTGCCTTTCAGACAAACGTCAGTTTCCTTTGCTCGGTTTGGGATGCTGATGTTAAAGTGCTGCATCTCCGCCTTAATTCCATTGATGCCCTGCTACTGTCAGCAGGCAGGGGAAAAAAGAAAGTGATAGATGCTGGGAGAGCAGCAGCAGGTATTCCTGCT
>NW_010105417.1:3842-9710 GCF_000699245.1 Pterocles gutturalis | reverse complement strand
GCGGGTGGCAGCGGGGGGCACAGCACTGCTGAGCCGGGCGCTTCGCTCGTGGTGTGCAGTGGGGAAGGGAAGAGGGTTGTTCCTGACACAAGATTTATGTTCTTGTGTTTTCTCCTGGGTGGCAGAGTGCCTCTGGTTAGTGTGTGTTGCAGCAGTCAGGGATTGAAGAAACAAAAAGATCCGTGTATTTTTCCTTGTTGCTATGTATTCCTTCTGTAGCAAAATATTTCTGTCTCGTTGCAAAGGCGCAGCCCAGACTGTGCGGAGCGGGAGAAGGCAGAGCTCTGATGTGACTTGCACCACCACTCCTCTAAAGCACTGCCTCTCTTCTTCTCTTTTAAGACCCCAGCCTCACGACATGCGCCGACCCCGGCGTGCCGCTCTTTGGGATGCAGAACAACTCCCAGGGCTACCAGGTAGGGTCAGGGCAGCGGGGTGCCCTCGGCTGCGCCCCGATGCTTGCGGTGCTTAGTCCGTGTCCTGGTCCTAACGTGGATTAATGTGTCTTCCCGTGAGCAGGACATCCTGGCGTGCTCCCTTAGACCTCAGAGTGCATTTGTAGGGGATTAGCTAGCAATGCGTTATTTATTATATTAATTACGGTGCTAATTAGTAGTTATTAGTGTAATTAGTGTTCATACTGGAGATATAATTTCCATTCGTTTCCAGACCAAATTCTGTAGGTGGTTTTCTTAATCTCAGCCACCTGTACAGTATGAAATCAGTAGAAAAGAGAGAGGGGGAAAAAAAAAAAACCCCAACCCAAAGCGATTCCCTGAGGTTCTCCATCTCCAGCCTCGCTGTGTCCCCGCGGGTGCCCGTTCCCTGCTGTGCTGGAGCCGGGCGCGGGGCCGGGATCGGCGATTCCATGCGGCTGTTCCTGCTGGAGAGGATCTTTCCGTTTTGCTGCTAATTAGTTATCTTAATCCTGGGTTTTAATGAATTAATTCTTGTTTTTAATTAATACTGAGACACCGTAAGCCTGACTTCTGTAAGCGTTGCTGGTCTGAGAGCTGCACGCCGCAGCGGAGCCGCCTCCGGTGCTCGTACAGAGGATGGGGGGTGGCTGGAGCAGTGTCACGGGGACGCGGTGCCTTTGGCCGCGGCACCCTGGGACCACAGCAGCCAGGCGAGAGTCCAGGCAGTTTTATTCCAGCATATTCTGGTTTTAAAGCAAATCCAGTTGCAATAACGGGGCTCACAGGCGAGAAGCAGCATCCTGCCAACCTGTGTGAAGCAGGGAGTGAGCTCTGTTGTACAGTAATGGTTTGGTTGAAACCAAATGGAAAAAAAAAAATAGTCTAGAAAAGGTAAGCATACTTCAAAAACATTGAAAAGTCAGATTTCAGGCTTTGTGACCCTTTTTGCTATTAACAATCCAAATAGGCATTTATAGTGTAGCGACAGGATGTTTGTAGTTATTTTGAATTTCCCTTTTGCCAAATGTTTCAGCCGTTTCTGGTATCTCCTATGTTTGATGTGGCCTTTGGGCGTATTTGAAGGCAAAGCAGCCTTGCCTCTGTCACTGCAATAGGCAACTCCCTGCACAGGTGAAGGCTGCAGCTTTCCTGGGGCTCTGAGAGCATGAATCCCGTTGCCCTGGGGAGTTCAGAGGTTTCTCTCCTGTCGAACCAGGTGGGAAGCATCATCTTCTTCAAGTGCCAGAAGGGATACCTGCTGCAGGGCTCCACCACCAGGACCTGCCTCCCCAACCTGACCTGGAGCGGCGTGCAGCCCGACTGCGTCCGTAAGTCTCGGGAGAGGTTTTGTCAAGGGAAGCAGGTGCCTTTGGCCATGCTGCTGCTTTGTCTTGTTGCTTCACCGTGCAAATTGCTGGCCCTGGAGAGCTGGTAATGGAAGGGGAGAGCTCTGAGAAAGTGTGGTCTTTAAAAAAAAAAAAAAGGAGATCACACAATCACTTCTCTCCTGACATGACTCCACCAGCAGCCGCTTCTGATTTCAGCTAAAATTTTTTTACTCAGAGACATAGTTTCAGGTGAGCCTTTGTTTTGTGCATGTGATGGCAGAGATGTGAGCTCATGCTCCAGGGACCAGGGTTAACATTTAGCCAAGGGGCTCTCCGGCAGAGCCGTGCCTCTTCAATAACGCGTTGCTCTTTCTTTTAAGCTGTCCATCATCTTTCCCCTGCTACACCAGGAGGAGCTGGATGTATTTAAATAGTAATATCCATCATGGTCTCTGTATTAGAAGTATTAAAAAGCTTTGCCCTTTCCCTTCTGAGGTGGTTTGTTGGTGAGATTTTTCTTTTTTCTGCTAACAAACCCTGGAGGTGCCGGGGCAGCCACCTCTAAAACCCTTACCCGTAGCATCAGGGGAGAGGGGCTGCTCTGGGAGGCAGAGCGAGGCGGTGGGGGCCTGTCCCCAGCTTCCCAGCCTCTCTCTGCTCAACGGGAAGGCTGCAGGGGGGTGCAGCTGTGGCTGCACGGGGGATTTTGCTCCCGGTGCTGGGTGCATTGAAATAGAAGATGGTTTTGGCTTCCCCGTGCCAGCAAGGACTACTGAGTTATAGCTTGTAGGTTTTGTGTAGAGCTCTCTCCATCCACAGCGTGGAGCTGGATGCAGGTACCGCTGATGGGTGTGGAGCTGCCGCCTCCGAGTGGGGCAGCCGGGGCTCCCAGACCGTGTGAGCTCAGGTTGGTCTTTCAGCTTTCTGGGGTTTCTGTTTCATCTTCTGTAAAACAAGGATGAAGATAATACCTTGTGAACATCCCACAGACAGGTAGGTGCAAATTATTAGTAGGACCCTGGTGCTATGAAGAGAGATGATACAACACCAGGTCTGTAATGCGCTCCCTGGAATCTGGCTTCATTTACGGGGTTTGGATGTCCCGTAAACGCAGTTTTTGGTCTGCAGATAGACCTGGGACACAGTGCTGGGGCCAGAGTTCCAAGGAAGGAGGAAGGCGTCTTCAGCATCATTTGGTTTTGACTTTTTTCCCTTAAAACGAGGGGGATGGCAGAGCCTGATTTTCAGTTGGTGGAAGCTGGAGCTCCCTGAGAGCTTTAGGGAGAAAGAGCAATCCAGCCAGTGAACATGGGGAGCACTCTCATTAATTCATCCAGCTGGGAAAAATCCAGGCATGGCATTGTCTCCCTCAGCGAGCAGAGAAAACTTTTGCTGAAAAAAGCTCTTCTAAGGGATTTCTGTCCCCGCTGACATCACGGTGTCACTCCTCTGCCTTTCCCCGTACGACTGGCTGGCGTCTCTCATCCCCGTTATCCTTGTGCTTTGCAGCTCACCACTGCAAGCAGCCAGAGACCCCCTCGCACGCCAACGTCGGTGCTCTGGATTTGCCATCCCTGGGCTACACCCTGATCTATTCCTGTCAGAGCGGCTACTACCTCACCGGAGGATCCGAGCATCGGACCTGCAAAGCGGACGGCAGCTGGACGGGAAAACCGCCCATTTGCCTCGGTAAGAGCTCTGAGCAGCGTGACCCTGGGTTTGCGTTTGCCTGCATCCCTGCAGCCCGAGGGAGAACAGCTCTTGGGCCAGCACCAGCACACCAGGAGCCGTGTGTTTGCACCGCTGAGCTGGACCTAGAGCCCGCAGCTCCAGGGGAGAGGCAGCTCTGGGGGATTTTCTGCCTGATGGCTTGGGTCTAGAGGCATCTGCACAAGACGGATTGTTCTTTGCCTCACCTGCCTTATACATACCTCAGAGCCTTAGATCAGGAACACACTATGGTCTGATCTTGAAACAGAGCTCTCAGGGAGCATGGTGGCTCTCTCTGGACCCTTGGAGCGGGTGGCAGGGGAGGACAGCGAGTGACAGCTTCGTGTGTGTCAGTGGCGGGGCAGGAACCCATCCTTGGACACGGGCTGTGCAGCCACGTTACCTGGGAGAGCGATGCCAGCCGAAGGCTGTCCTCTGGGAGCACCAGCACAGTAGGAGCACCTCAGCAGCGTCAGATGCCATAATGTTGACCGGCGGTGGTCTGCTCCTCCTCTCTTTCAGCTGATGTCCGCCCCAGCGGGAGGCCGGTTGGCACCGCGCGGGACCCACCACTCGCCAAGGTGTCAGGTACCGTAGCTTTTTTTTCTCTTCCGTGGGATGTGTTGGTGCTAGACCTGGACCTTTGAAGGTCTTGAAACTGCTGGGTTGGTGGGAGCAACCTGTGTGCTCCCTCCTGTTTGTGCCTCGCTGGAGAACGGGCAGGAGCCTTGAGGGAGTCGGGCACCAACGTCCGCTGCCCTCCCCAGGGCATGCTGGGGACTGGAGCCCTCTAGGATGTCTTACGTTAGACCTTTTTTAAGAAAAAAAAAAAAAAAAAGGTTTTTGGTTAGCTTTTCCTAGGAGATTATTTTGGGAGTTGGTTTGTTTGTAAAACTTTCAAGGCTGTTTTTTGTCCGAACAACAAAATGAAAGTCATCAGCTTGTTTGTTCTCCTCTCTTCGGCTTTGTACTCCGTGGTGGTAACACAGAGAGTGGGTGGGATCTGAGATGTTTAAACGCGGATTTGTGAATTCAAAGAAAGAAAGAAACTTGCTCTATTTTGATTTCTGAAAAATGGAAATAAGTGGCAACGTTCTTGTTTTCTGTATCCCCAATTGCTGTGGTTTCCAGTGCCTGCCGATGTGTTTGCAAGGAATTCCCTTTGGAAAGGCTCCTATGAGTACATGGGGAAGAAGCAGCCTGCGATGCTGTCTGTCACGAGCTTCGACCCCGTCACCAGTAAAGTCAACGCCACTCTGATAGACCACAGCGGCGTGGAGCTCCAGGTGTCCGGTAAGGGAGCTGCCGTGGCCGTTGGCAGGGCTGTACCCTGGTCAGAGATGGAGCTTTACAGAAGCGCCCAGCTTTGAAGTCTCCAATCTTTGGTTGGACCAAGACAAACAAAATCCTGTACCTGAGTTTGCTTTGACTCTACCTGAAAGGCAGCTCAGCCCAGTCCATCGGCCCTTTACTTTGTGCTGGAGTGATGGGCTTGTAGCCCAAGATAAACGAGAGTAAAAGCTGTGAGAGCCCCTTGTCCCTGCCCTCCATGGGTTTATCCTCCACCAGGTTGTTACTTATCCAGCAACATCACCTAAACATAGCCGTTGAGTCTCTTTGCACGTGCAGAATGCCTTTAGTGTCCTGGGGGTGGACACAGGATCACATTGGTGGTGTGTTTCCTGGTGTGTCCCACCGGTTGGGTTGGTAGTTCTCCATTCTAAGATGATGAGCTGATTGCACTCTCAGGCAGAAAGTGAATTACTTCAAACTCAAAGAGAGTTGTTGTGACCTAATGATTAAAAGCTGCTTATTTTTCAGGCATTTACAAGAAAGATGATGTGCACCTGCTGCTCCAGGTTTACCAGATAACAGGGCCAGTGGAGGTCTTTGTCAACAAGTTTAAAAATGACAAATGGGCTCTAGATGGACATGTAAGTGTACGGGCACCGCAGACACCAAGCCCACCCACACAGCGCTTCCCATCGCTATCACAACCCCAGATTTTCTCACTGAAGCCGAGGGAGTAACTCCCGCAGCTGGTGGCAGGATGAGGCTGCTGTCCTCCGGTGACCTGCTGGCTCGAAGGGGACGTGGGGCATCCTTCCAGCACACGATAACATTAATGACAGTTGGCTCTTCCCTGCTGCCTTGCAGCTGAATTGTTTTTCTATTGCCATGTGGTTTTAAATCTGTAAGTCCTCCAGATAACACTAAAGGAGAAACCAAGACAATTAATTCCATTTTAACACTTTATGCCTGTTAAATTTCAAGCTAGAAGAGCTAATCTTCCCTTATGGAGTCAACTTCTCACCCCAATTCCTGTGTCTGGTAACTTCCCATGTCCTTAAGAGATCCCCTGGAGCTTCGAAGAAACACGCGTCTGGTTGACCCATGGCCAGTGGTAGCCC